>NW_026926508.1:17500-27805 GCF_032062105.1 Saccostrea cuccullata | reverse complement strand
GTGCAATGATCAAATGACTTGTATACTTGATATGGCCGTTACTTTTATATTTCTTTATGAAATGCTTTGATGACCTTGACCTTTGACCTTGACCTTTGACCCCTTGACCCAAAGGTCACAATCCAGCTCAAGTTCGTAGATGTATTTACAAACTCACTTTAACAAATGCTTAGAATAAAAAAGTCAACCCCCCCCCCCTTCTCCTTAAAAAAAAAAATCAATAACAACGTAGAAAATTTCTCTGAAACTCGATCAACACCTGGGATCGACATAAAAGTTCACTTAAGGTGCAGAAAAGACTTCATAGAAAGTTTCCTGAAAGTTTTACGGTAAGTCTCTAAAGCATATAGAAATTATGAATTTTTACGGCAAAAATTACAAATTCTGTCGTGTTTGAAATTTAAGTGCAGACGAACAAAGATATGATATAAACCTTTTAAAGCCTATTTCTCCAGATGTCGTTAATAGCATTCAATTCTACTGATATGAATTAATATTTTAATACCAAGCATTCTTCTTTTATTTCACCATTGAAATTTATCTGAATTTTTTTTAGAATTACACAATCCCCAGAAATAGCGAGTTTCGGTATATTAAAAAGCAATACACGTTTCTTTCCAGTAAAACCTCACGTGTTTGAATTCATGAAAAAATATTGATAAGGGGGTGTTAAACAATACCTGTCACATTAGCTGACACCAAAAAACCAGGGTACGTACACGACATTTTCTGATTTATTTGCATATGCAAACAGGGCTACCCTCAAATCCACGTGTTTTCCATGTCTTTATAAACATCACAAAAGCACCCCAGGAAGTAGCCTCCTATGCCCTGGAGAAATAGTTCCTGTCAAAAAACTTTATTTATTTATAGAATAGATAAAATTTCCTAGGCACAGGTACCAGAGTTGTCAAACTGGCCTGGAAGGAAATTAAAAAAACTCTCAAAAGAAAGGAAAATCGGCTTAATGTATGGACCTACAATTGACTAAGTTCATTTTGATTGGTCAATTACCGGTGTGGTACCCCTAGTCGCCTTGAACCCAGTCCTGTCTTTCTGAAGAAAACCAACTCCGAGCCCGATGTAAAAATCTTAGTAGAGAAATGAGAATTTGAATTTTGCTGCCTTATTATGTTTCCCAAACGAAGTTTGGGAACATATTGTTTTTACTCGGTTTCTTATTATTATTATTATTATTCTTTTTTCTTCTTATTTCTTCTCCGGTACTTTTTTGTCCGCGAGTGTTCTCAGAAACTGTTCACCCAACTGAGCTAAAACCTTTTTAGGGTTAATAGGTGTGTTGTGTAGGTGTGCGGAACGAAGGTCATTTTGCGCGCATACGCCTGCACGTGCGGGCGCGTGAAATGACTGAAATGACTAATATATTTAATATAGCCATAACTTTAACATTTTCCGATGAAATGCTTTGAAACTCATTATATAAGGATATATTAATAGTGTAGATAATGTGACACTGTCAAATTAGCAAGAACTCACGCGCATTTACGTGCGCTTCGCTCTGATTGGCTGAAACAAAAATCTCAATATCTTTTCCGTTTTTTGACGAAATGGTATGAAATTTAAAATATAAGCATACTTTAAGATGTCCTACAACATGATGTATAACATTTGTCATGAAAGCATGCGCATGCACGTGCGCTGCAATCTGATTGGCTTAAACTTCAAATGGCTGTAACTCCCTTGTTTTTCAACCAACCACGATAAGATTTAGAACATAGACAGACACAATAGACTCCTATAAGAAGTTACGGTCATCATGCACATGCATGCACGCGCATGCACGTGCGCTTTGCTCTGATTAGCTGAAACAAAAATCTCAATATCTTACTTGTTTTTTGACAAAATACTTTGAATTTTAAAACATAATCATACCTTAATACGTCCTAAACTATGATATATAAAAGTTTTCAAGAAACCACGCCCATGCACGTGTGCTGCGATCTGATTGGCTTAAACTTTAAATGCCTATAACTTTTTTGATTCTCAACAAAACAGGATGAAATTTAGAATATGAATAGATATGACGGATTCTTACATTATGCTACTATCAAACTTGAATGCAAGGACTTGCATGCACGTGTGCGCGCGCAATGCGTTAAATGACCGATTTACTTGATATAGTCGTAATTTTTTTTATGAAACGTTTCAAAATTCAAAGAATAGAAACACATTAAAAGTGTAGTCACGATGATATAGCTTTCATGCATTGCACCTTCGCGCGCGTGCAATGATCAAATGACTTGTATACTTGATATGGCCGTTACTTTTATATTTCTTTATGAAATGCTTTGATGACCTTGACCTTTGACCTTGACCTTTGACCCCTTGACCCAAAGGTCACAATCCAGCTCAAGTTCGTAGATGTATTTACAAACTCACTTTAACAAATGCTTAGAATAAAAAAGTCAACCCCCCCCCCCCCCCTTCTCCTTAAAAAAAAAAAATCAATAACAACGTAGAAAATTTCTCTGAAACTCGATCAACACCTGGGATCGACATAAAATTTCACTTAAGGTGCAGAAAAGACTTCATAGAAAGTTTCCTGAAAGTTTTACGGTAAGTCTCTAAAGTATATAGAAATTATGAATTTTTACGGCAAAAATTACAAATTCTGTCGTGTTTGAAATTTAAGTGCAGACGAACAAAGATATGATATAAACCTTTTAAAGCCTATTTCTCCAGATGTCGTTAATAGCATTCAATTCTACTGATATGAATTAATATTTTAATACCAAGCATTCTTCTTTTATTTCACCATTGAAATTTATCTGAATTTTTTTTAGAATTACACAATCCCCAGAAATAGCGAGTTTCGGTATATTAAAAAGCAATACACGTTTCTTTCCAGTAAAACCTCACGTGTTTGAATTCATGAAAAAATATTGATAAGGGGGTGTTAAACAATACCTGTCACATTAGCTGACACCAAAAAACCAGGGTACGTACACGACATTTTCTGATTTATTTGCATATGCAAACAGGGCTACCCTCAAATCCACGTGTTTTCCATGTCTTTATAAACATCACAAAAGCACCCCAGGAAGTAGCCTCCTATGCCCTGGAGAAATAGTTCCTGTCAAAAAACTTTATTTATTTATAGAGTAGATAAAATTTCCTAGGCACAGGTACCAGAGTTGTCAAACTGGCCTGGAAGGAAATTAAAAAAACTCTCAAAAGAAAGGAAAATCGGCTTAATGTATGGACCTACAATTGACTAAGTTCATTTTGATTGGTCAATTACCGGTGTGGTACCCCTAGTCGCCTTGAACCCAGTCCTGTCTTTCTGAAGAAAACCAACTCCGAGCCCGATGTAAAAATCTTAGTAGAGAAATGAGAATTTGAATTTTGCTGCCTTATTATGTTCCCCAAACGAAGTTTGGGAACATATTGTTTTTACTCTGTTTCTTATTATGTTCCCCAAACGAAGTTGGGGAACATATTGTTTTTTTCTTATTCTGTTTATTATTATTATTTTATTATTATTATTATTTTTTTTTTTTTACAAAATTTTGTGCAGGCGATTTCTCGTAAACTATTCGGTGGATTTCAATGAAAATTTCAGGAATTATAGGTCATTATATGAATTTTATATAAAATTCCGTTTGTTGGAAAATTCGGTACCAGTGCCAAGTTATGGGCAATTTCCTGATTTTAAAATGCAATTTTGTCTTCGAGTGTTCTCGAAAACGGCTAAAGATATTAACTGGAGACTTGTTAGAGATGATAGACCATGAGTTATAGATGTGCAATTTTGACTTCGCGTCGTCAGTACTTCCGGTCGCTACAGGAAGTGAATTCAAAATGTACACTTTTTCAACTTTTTTTGTTTTTCAATATTTTTCTTTGATATAATTAATGGTAATTAAGACCCTACTATTAGGAAAGGCCTAATATATAATTTATCTAAGAATTGATCAATCCACACACTAGATATTTGCATTTAAAAATCTGAAGCGTGTCCAAGATGGCGGCTGTCTCCGTAAACTCCGCCATTAAGCAAGTCGGATTCCAGAAGGTCAGCTGAGCGTTTAGATGAACGAAACTTCTACCAAAGAGATTTATGAAATGTAAAGGATTCCTTTGATTGCTACATCGCAATTACGTTGCATTGAGTATACTTTTAACATGAGGTTTCCTCAAACTTCTATTGAAATCGCTTTTGTCTGCATCTCAAAGTAGAATACAACATGACTACAAGTGGAAATACGATGACTTCAATCTTTTATTTTGCACCAGGGAAAACTTATCTTTAACCATGGTTATAATACTTTTCAAGAAACTTGCCTGACTAAATATTCACTCTATTTCTGAAGTATGACTTGACTTCTGTTTATTTTTCTTTACGCAGGCTTGTGACATATTAAATGAATAGAAAAGACAAAAATAAGTAAAACGTTTTTTTAAAAGATTGTTTATTAAAGGTTATATAAATATTCTTGTAATAAATGCAAGTTATTGACATAAATAGTATCAGATTCCTTGACCGTCGGAGGACGAGTGATTTTTTTTTTTCAGTGAAACATTCCAAATCTTTTCATGAACGTGTAACTCATCTCCACTTTGGGGGTAAACAGGATACAAAATTCGTGGAAAATCTTACCGAATTCACAGCTTTATTGTTACTTGGCCGTATACGAAATTATATTTGTATAATGTGATAAATATTCTCGTACTTTCTAACGCTCGAAATTCTGGTTATAAGAACAAACATTTCTAATTTTCATTGAATCTATCACATCCATTAAATAAATCAAACATTTCAAAGGAATAGCGTTAAGAACTACTTGTGACGTTTGGCAATTTGGCACGAAATAAAAATGCATCATGACCCGACTTAGTAGTAGACAAATGGCGACAATAGTGCAGAAATATATAACATTGGCATGCCTGTATATGGAGTTGCATGGGATAAAAAGTTGAATATATATCGAAAAAAGGAAAGAAAACTGTATCATCTGTTCATCATAATAGATATATGTTATGTTAAAACTTTGAACAAATTCCGATGTGATCATCTTGCAAAGTTTAAAGCTTGTCATTTTCCCAAACTGAATTTTTAAAAAAATGTAATGTATGTTGGAATAAAAAAAGCAATCTCGCGATTTCGAATGTTAAATTTGAAGCGGGTTCCCAAAGGTGTAATGGGTACCGCAATGGATTTTCACGCTTACGGGACCCGGGTTCGATTGTGTCACGATTTTTAAAATCACTTTTTCAGTTTGATTTTACGTTTTTTTTTTGAATCGGAACGGAAGACCTCTCGTTGCTCGCAACGAGCACTAGTTATTATTATTATTCTTTTTTCTTCTTATTTCTTCTCCGGTACTTTTTTGTCCGCGAGTGTTCTCAGAAACTGTTCACCCAACTGAGCTAAAACCTTTTTAGGGTTAATAGGTGTGTTGTGTAGGTGTGCGGAACGAAGGTCATTTTGCGCGCATACGCCTGCACGTGCGGGCGCGTGAAATGACTGAAATGACTAATATATTTAATATAGCCATAACTTTAACATTTTCCGATGAAATGCTTTGAAACTCATTATATAAGGATATATTAATAGTGTAGATAATGTGACACTGTCAAATTAGCAAGAACTCACGCGCATTTACGTGCGCTTCGCTCTGATTGGCTGAAACAAAAATCTCAATATCTTTTCCGTTTTTTGACGAAATGGTATGAAATTTAAAATATAAGCATACTTTAAGATGTCCTACAACATGATGTATAACATTTGTCATGAAAGCATGCGCATGCACGTGCGCTGCAATCTGATTGGCTTAAACTTCAAATGGCTGTAACTCCCTTGTTTTTCAACCAACCACGATAAGATTTAGAACATAGACAGACACAATAGACTCCTATAAGAAGTTACGGTCATCATGCACATGCATGCACGCGCATGCACGTGCGCTTTGCTCTGATTAGCTGAAACAAAAATCTCAATATCTTACTTGTTTTTTGACAAAATACTTTGAATTTTAAAACATAATCATACCTTAATACGTCCTAAACTATGATATATAAAAGTTTTCAAGAAACCACGCCCATGCACGTGTGCTGCGATCTGATTGGCTTAAACTTTAAATGCCTATAACTTTTTTGATTCTCAACAAAACAGGATGAAATTTAGAATATGAATAGATATGACGGATTCTTACATTATGCTACTATCAAACTTGAATGCAAGGACTTGCATGCACGTGTGCGCGCGCAATGCGTTAAATGACCGATTTACTTGATATAGTCGTAATTTTTTTTATGAAACGTTTCAAAATTCAAAGAATAGAAACACATTAAAAGTGTAGTCACGATGATATAGCTTTCATGCATTGCACCTTCGCGCGCGTGCAATGATCAAATGACTTGTATACTTGATATGGCCGTTACTTTTATATTTCTTTATGAAATGCTTTGATGACCTTGACCTTTGACCTTGACCTTTGACCCCTTGACCCAAAGGTCACAATCCAGCTCAAGTTCGTAGATGTATTTACAAACTCACTTTAACAAATGCTTAGAATAAAAAAGTCAACCCCCCCCCCTTCTCCTTAAAAAAAAAAATCAATAACAACGTAGAAAATTTCTCTGAAACTCGATCAACACCTGGGATCGACATAAAATTTCACTTAAGGTGCAGAAAAGACTTCATAGAAAGTTTCCTGAAAGTTTTACGGTAAGTCTCTAAAGTATATAGAAATTATGAATTTTTACGGCAAAAATTACAAATTCTGTCGTGTTTGAAATTTAAGTGCAGACGAACAAAGATATGATATAAACCTTTTAAAGCCTATTTCTCCAGATGTCGTTAATAGCATTCAATTCTACTGATATGAATTAATATTTTAATACCAAGCATTCTTCTTTTATTTCACCATTGAAATTTATCTGAATTTTTTTTAGAATTACACAATCCCCAGAAATAGCGAGTTTCGGTATATTAAAAAGCAATACACGTTTCTTTCCAGTAAAACCTCACGTGTTTGAATTCATGAAAAAATATTGATAAGGGGGTGTTAAACAATACCTGTCACATTAGCTGACACCAAAAAACCAGGGTACGTACACGACATTTTCTGATTTATTTGCATATGCAAACAGGGCTACCCTCAAATCCACGTGTTTTCCATGTCTTTATAAACATCACAAAAGCACCCCAGGAAGTAGCCTCCTATGCCCTGGAGAAATAGTTCCTGTCAAAAAACTTTATTTATTTATAGAGTAGATAAAATTTCCTAGGCACAGGTACCAGAGTTGTCAAACTGGCCTGGAAGGAAATTAAAAAAACTCTCAAAAGAAAGGAAAATCGGCTTAATGTATGGACCTACAATTGACTAAGTTCATTTTGATTGGTCAATTACCGGTGTGGTACCCCTAGTCGCCTTGAACCCAGTCCTGTCTTTCTGAAGAAAACCAACTCCGAGCCCGATGTAAAAATCTTAGTAGAGAAATGAGAATTTGAATTTTGCTGCCTTATTATGTTCCCAAACGAAGTTTGGGAACATATTGTTTTTACTCTGTTTCTTATTATGTTCCCCAAACGAAGTTTGGGAACATATTGTTTTTACTCTGTTTCTTATTATTATTATTATTATTATTTTTTTTCTTATTTGTTCTCCGGTACTTTTTTGTCCGCGAGTGTTCTCAGAAACTGTTCACCCAACTGAGCTAAAACCTTTTTAGGGTTAATAGGTGTGTAGTGTAGGTGTGCGGAACGAAGGTCATTTTGCGCGCATACGCCTGCACGTGCGTGCGCGTGAAATGAGTGAATTGACTGATATACTTAATATAGCTAAAACTTTTACATTTTTTGATGAAATGCTTTGAAACTCATTACATAAGGATATATTAATAGTGTTAATAATATGACATGTCAAATTAGCAACTCACGCGCATGCACGTGCGCCTTGCTCTGATTGGCTGAAACAAAAATCTCAATATCTCTTTTGTTTTCCGACGAAATGCTTTGAAATTTTTAACATTGTCATGATTTAGGATATCCTACAATATGATATGGAAAAAATTTCATGAAATCACGCGCATGCACGTGCGCTGCAATCTGATTGGCTGAAACTTTAAATGGCTATATCTCCTTTGTTTTTTGACGAAATGCTTTGAAATTTAAAACATAGTCATGCATTAGGATATCCTGCAATATGATATACAAAAAATTTCAAGAAATCACGCGCATGCACGTGTGCTGCAATCTGATTGGCTGAAACTTTAAATGGCTATATCTCCTTTGATTTTTGATGAAATGCTTTGAAATTTAAAACATTCAAGTCATGCATTAGGATATTCTACAATATGATTTAAAAAATGAAATCACGTGGATGCACGTGTGCTGCAATCTGATTGGCTGAAACTTGAAATGGCTATAATTCCCTTGGTTTTCAACCAAACAGGATGGGATTTAGAACATAGATAGATATAAGGGCCTCCTACAAGAAGGTATGGTCATCATGCACGTGCACGCACGTGCGTGCATTTGGAACGAGTGAAATTAAAAATACACTTGAATGAGTGATTTTTAATACTTTTGGACTAAATATTATATAAGTATATTTAAATATATAGAAAGTGTAGACAAGATTATATGATCATTATGCACGTGCATTCACATGGGCACGCGTGCAATGTTAAAATTTGAATATAATTGGTATCCTTTTGGGAAAACGTTGTTAAAGTCAAAAATGCACAAATGTTGTCTTATTTAATAAGGCTTACAGGGAATATGGCACCAAAAGGGAGTTGGGGAGCGTTTGGGGAACATCTGTAACGGTTCCCGTTACAATTAGCACTAGTTATTATTATTATTATTCTTTTTTCTTCTTATTTCTTCTCCGGTACTTTTTTGTCCGCGAGTGTTCTCAGAAACTGTTCACCCAACTGAGCTAAAACCTTTTTAGGGTTAATAGGTGTGTTGTGTAGGTGTGCGGAACGAAGGTCATTTTGCGCGCATACGCCTGCACGTGCGGGCGCGTGAAATGACTGAAATGACTAATATATTTAATATAGCCATAACTTTAACATTTTCCGATGAAATGCTTTGAAACTCATTATATAAGGATATATTAATAGTGTAGATAATGTGACACTGTCAAATTAGCAAGAACTCACGCGCATTTACGTGCGCTTCGCTCTGATTGGCTGAAACAAAAATCTCAATATCTTTTCCGTTTTTTGACGAAATGGTATGAAATTTAAAATATAAGCATACTTTAAGATGTCCTACAACATGATATATAACATTTGTCATGAAAGCATGCGCATGCACGTGCGCTGCAATCTGATTGGCTTAAACTTCAAATGGCTGTAACTCCCTTGTTTTTCAACCAACCACGATAAGATTTAGAACATAGACAGACACAATAGACTCCTATAAGAAGTTACGGTCATCATGCACATGCATGCACGCGCATGCACGTGCGCTTTGCTCTGATTAGCTGAAACAAAAATCTCAATATCTTACTTGTTTTTTGACAAAATACTTTGAATTTTAAAACATAATCATACCTTAATACGTCCTAAACTATGATATATAAAAGTTTTCAAGAAACCACGCCCATGCACGTGTGCTGCGATCTGATTGGCTTAAACTTTAAATGCCTATAACTTTTTTGATTCTCAACAAAACAGGATGAAATTTAGAATATGAATAGATATGACGGATTCCTACATTATGCTACTATCAAACTTGAATGCAAGGACTTGCATGCACGTGTGCGCGCGCAATGCGTTAAATGACCGATTTACTTGATATAGTCGTAATTTTTTTTATGAAACGTTTCAAAATTCAAAGAATAGAAACACATTAAAAGTGTAGTCACGATGATAAAGCTTTCATGCATTGCACCTGCGCGCGCGTGCAATGATCAAATGACTTGTATACTTGATATGGCCGTTACTTTTATATTTCTTTATGAAATGCTTTGATGACCTTGACCTTTGACCTTGACCTTTGACCCCTTGATCCAAAGGTCACAATCCAGCTCAAGTTCGTAGATGTATTTACAAACTCACTTTAACAAATGCTTAGAATAAAAAAGTCAACCCCCCCCTCCTTTCTCCTTAAAAAAAAAAAATCAATAATAACGTAGAAAATTTCTCTGAAACTCGATCAACACCTGGGATCGACATAAAATTTCACTTAAGGTGCAGAAAAGACTTCATAGAAAGTTTCCTGAAAGTTTTACGGTAAGTCTCTAAAGTATATAGAAATTATGAATTTTTACGGCAAAAATTACAAATTCTGTCGTGTTTGAAATTTAAGTGCAGACGAACAAAGAT
>NW_026926508.1:0-15000 GCF_032062105.1 Saccostrea cuccullata | reverse complement strand
CAAGAGAAATTCGCTAAGATTTACTCGTTGCGTTTGGCGCGAAATTATGAATAGTGACCCTTCTTTCATAATTCCAAGACAGATTAACTATTGCAGAATTATATGTACATACAAGTGAAGTAAGAGTAGTTGTTCAATAGCGTAATCGATAAGCGTATTGGATTTTCACGATAGTGACCCGTTTCAATTCCCAATGTGTCCAAAATATGTTTAATCCATTTTCAGCTCGATTTTATGGGTTATTTTTCGGAATCGGACGGAAGACCTACTCGTTGCTCGCAACGAGATCGTTTCTAGTTTCTTCTTATTTCTTCTCCGGTACTTTTTTGTCCGGAAGTGTTCTCAGAAACTGTTCACCAAACTAAGTTAAAACCTTTTTAGGGTTAGTAGGCATGTTGTGTAGATGTGCTGAACGAAGGTCATTTTGCGCGCATTCGCATGCACGTGCGGGCGCGTGCAATGAGTAAAATGACTGATATATTTAATATGGTTGTAACTTTTATATTTTTTGATAAAATGTTTTGAAACTCATTATATAAAGATATATAAATGTGTAGATAAGATGACGTGGTCAAATTTGCATGAACTCACGCGCATGCACGTGCGCTTTGCTCTGATTGGCTGAAACAGAAATCTTAATATCTTTTTTGTTTTATGATGAAATGCTTTGAAATTTATAACATAGACATGCATTAGGATGTACTACAATATGATATAAAAAAAATTTCATCAAATCACGCGCATGCACGTGCGCTGCAATTTGATTGGCTTAAACTTTAAATAGCTCTAACTCCCTTGTTTTTCAACCAAACAGCATGAGATTTAGAACATAGATAGACATAAAGAACTCCTACAAGATGGTATGGTCATCTTTCACATGCATGCACGTGCGTGCACATGTGCTTTGCTCTGATTGGCTGAAACAAAAATCTCAATATCTTTTCTGTTTTTTTACAAAATGCTTTGAAATTTAAAACATAGGCAAACTTCAAGATGTCCTACAATATGATATATAATAATTGTCATGAAAACACGCGCATGCACGTGCGCTGCAATCTGATTGGCTTAAACTTTAAATGGCTATAACTCCCTTGTTTTTCAACCAAACAGCATGGGATTTAGATCATAGACAGACATGATGGACTCCTAGAAGAAGATATTGTCAACATGAACTTGCTTGCACGTGCATGAACGTGCGCTTCGCTCTGATTGGCTGAAACAATATTCTCAATATCTTTTTTATTTTTTGACGAAATGCTTTGAAATTTAAAACATAGGCATGCTTTAGGATATCCTACAATATGATATATAATAATTTTCATAAAATCACGCGCATGCACGTGCGCTGCAATCTGATTGGCTTAAATTTTTAATGGCTATAACTCCCTTGGTTTTCAACCAAACAGGAAATTCAGAACATAGATAGACATAATAGACTCCTACAAAAGGGTATGGTCATCATACACATGCATACACGTGCGTGCACGTGAAATGAGTAAAATTACAAATACATTAGATAAAACATATTTTTGGATTAAATGCTGTAATATTTAGTATATTAAAATATATGAATAATGTAGACAAGATAATATGGTCATTACCACATGCATTCAAATGCGCATGCGTGCAATGCTGAAACCGAATACTTTTGGATTTAACTTTGTTAAAGTCTAAAATATATCGTGTATGTCTTATTTAATGTAACTTTCTGAGAATATGGAACAAAAGTGAGTTGGGGAGCGTTTGGGATTTCTGTAACGGTCCCCGTTACAATTAGCCCTAGTTATTATTCTTTTTTCTTCTTATTTCTTCTCCGGACTTTTTTGTCCGCGAGTGTTCTCAGAAACTGTTCACCCAACTGAGCTAAAACCTTTTTAGGGTTAATAGGTGTGTAGTGTAGGTGTGCGGAACGAAGGTCATTTTGCGCGCATACGCCTGCACGTGCGTGCGCGTGATATGAGTGAAATGACTGATATACTTAATATAGCTATAACTTTTACATTTTTTACTGAAATGATTTGAAACTCATTATATAAAGATATATTAATAGTGTAGATAAGGTGACACTGTCAAATTAGCACTAACTCACGCGCATGCACGTGCGCTTTGCTCTGATTGGCTGAAACAAAAATCTCAATATCTTCTCTGTTTTTTGACAAAATGCTATGAAATTTAAAACTTTGTTCACCCAACTGAGCTAAAACCTTTTTAGGGTTAATAGGTGTGTTGTATATAACGAATCATTTTGCGCGCAAATACGCCTGCACGTGCGGGCGCGTGCAATGACTGAAATGACTAATATATTTAATATAGCCATAACTTTAACATTTTCCGATGAAATGCTTTGAAACTCATTATATAAGGATATATTAATAGTGTAGATAATGTGACATGTCAAATTAGCACGTCACGCGCATTTACGTGCGCTTCGCTCTGATTGGCTGAAACAAAAATCTCAATATCTTTTCCGTTTTTTGACGAAATGGTATGAAATTTAAAATATAAGCATACTTTAAGATGTCCTACAACATGATATATAACATTTTCATGAAAGCATGCGCATGCACGTGCGCTGCAATCTGATTGGCTTAAACTTTAAATGGCTGTAACTCCCTTGTTTTTCAACCAACCACGATAAGATTTAGAACATAGACAGACACAATAGACTCCTATAAGAAGTTATGGTCATCATGCACATGCATGCACGCGCATGCACGTGCGCTTTGCTCTGATTAGCTGAAACAAAAATCTCAATATCTTACTTGTTTTTTGACAAAATACTTTGAATTTTAAAACATAATCATACCTTAATACGTCCTAAACTATGATATATAAAAGTTTTCAATAAACCACGCCCATGCACGTGTGCTGCGATCTGATTGGCTTAAACTTTAAATGCCTATAACTTTTTTGATTCTCAACAGAACAGGATGAAATTTAGAATATGAATAGATATGACGGATTCTTACATTATGCTACTATCAAACTTGAATGCAAGGACTTGCATGCACGTGTGCGCGCGCAATGCGTTAAATGACCGATTTACTTGATATAGTCGTAATTTTTTTTATGAAACGTTTCAAAATTCAAAGAATAGAAACACATTAAAAGTGTAGTCACGATGATATAGCTTTCATGCATTGCACCTTCGCGCGCGTGCAATGATCAAATGACTTGTATACTTGATATGGCCGTTACTTTTATATTTCTTTATGAAATGCTTTGATGACCTTGACCTTTGACCTTGACCTTTGACCCCTTGACCCAAAGGTCACAATCCAGCTCAAGTTCGTAGATGTATTTACAAACTCACTTTAACAAATGCTTAGAATAAAAAAGTCGGCCCCCCCCCGTCTCCTTAAAAAAAAAAATCAATAACAACGTAGAAAATTTCTCTGAAACTCGATCAACACCTGGGAACGACATAAATTTTCACTTAAGGTGCAGAAAAGACTTCATAGAAAGTTTCCTGAAAGTTTTACGGTAAGTCTCTAAAGCATATAGAAATTATGAATTTTTACGGCAAAAATTACAAATTCTGTCGTGTTTGAAATTTAAGTGCAGACGAACAAAGATATGATATAAACCTTTTAAAGCCTATTTCTCCAGATGTCGTTAATAGCATTCAATTCTACTGATATGAATTAATATTTTAATACCAAGCATTCTTCTTTTATTTCACCATTGAAATTTATCTGAATTTTTTTTAGAATTACACAATCCCCAGAAATAGCGAGTTTCGGTATATTAAAAAGCAATACACGTTTCTTTCCAGTAAAACCTCACGTGTTTGAATTCATGAAAAAATATTGATAAGGGGGTGTTAAACAATACCTGTCACATTAGCTGACACCAAAAAACCAGGGTACGTACACGACATTTTCTGATTTATTTGCATATGCAAACAGGGCTACCCTCAAATCCACGTGTTTTCCATGTCTTTATAAACATCACAAAAGCACCCCAGGAAGTAGCCTCCTATGCCCTGGAGAAATAGTTCCTGTCAAAAAACTTTATTTATTTATAGAATAGATAAAATTTCCTAGGCACAGGTACCAGAGTTGTCAAACTGGCCTGGAAGGAAATTAAAAAAACTCTCAAAAGAAAGGAAAATCGGCTTAATGTATGGACCTACAATTGACTAAGTTCATTTTGATTGGTCAATTACCGGTGTGGTACCCCTAGTCGCCTTGAACCCAGTCCTGTCTTTATGAAGAAAACCAACTCCGAGCCCGATGTAAAAATCTTAGTAGAGAAATGAGAATTTGAATTTTGCTGTTATTATTATGTTCCCCAAACGAAGTTTGGGAACATATTGTTTTTACTCTGTTTCTTATTATTATTATTAAGGTCTTCCGTCTTCACGGAAGACCTTATAGTGATTCTACTGTTTCTTATTATTATTATTATTTTTTTGACCTTCTCATTTTGTGCACGCGATTTCTCGAAAACTATTCAGCGGTTTTTCATGAAACTTTCACAAAATATGAGTTATAATATGAAATTGTTACTTCCGATGCAAAATTTGGAAAATTCGCTTCTGGTGCCAAGTTATAGACAATTTCCTGATTTTAAAATGCAATTTTGTCGCCCCTTTTTATCGAAAATGGTTTAGGATATGAACTGGAGACTTATTGGAGATGATAGATCATGACTTTGTGGTTTGCAGAATCACCTTTTTGTGCGTCGTCAGTACTTCCAGTCGTTACGAGATGTAAATTGAAAAAAATCGTATTTTCTAACTTTTTTGTTTTTCAGTATTTTTCATTTATTTTTTGCAGTGTAAATAGAAACCCTTCTAATAATGCTTACTATATAATTTGTTTGAATGTTAATAAGTCTAAACTCTAGATATTAGCATTCAAAAATCTGAAGCGGGTCCAAAATGGCGGCTGTCTCTGTCAACGCCGACATTTCGCAATAGTGGTTTACGGATGCAGCCGAGCGTTTGCTTGAACGAAAGTAACATAAGAATAAATGAAATGTATAAAGGAATACTTGGATTGTCACGTCGTATTTACGTTGCAGTTCTGTGTCAAACTAACGTCTTCTATAATTAGTTTTGGCTGGTTTTCAAAGTAGAAAAAGAAAAGACTAAATGTGCAAATGAAATTCGATACCTAATATCTCTTTTGTGCATTGCACGGAAAAACATCTCTTAAATCATACTTATAAGTAATACTTTCTCAAAAAAGAATATCAATTAATTTTGTCAGTATAAATATTAACCACTGTTTTTCCTATGCACACTTGTGTCATATTAAACTAATAAATTAGACAAAAATAAGAAAACGATTTTTTTAAAGATCGCTTCATGGAGTTTATTTTAGCATTCTTGTCTCAAAGACCTGATTCAAGTTATTGAGCATAAATGATATCTGATTCCTGACCGTCGTAGGGCGAGCCATGTTTTCCGGCGAAACGTTTCAACCTTTTTCGAATTAACTAATCGGGATAGTTCACTTTGAGGATAAACAGGAAATTGAAAAAAAAAATCATGTTTCCTATATATACAAGAAGATTTAGAGTAGGGTCACCGTTTCACCGCTTTAGTGTTACATGCATATATACAATATGGAATTTGTAAAATGTGTTTTATATACTTTCTAAACTTCGAATCTTAGGTTATAAGAACGTTCTTTTTTAAAATTCTTTGAAGCTATTACACCTATTTAATAGAACATTCCAAAGAAAAGGCGCGAAGATTAACTCGTGGCGTTTGGCTAAAATTTGAATAGTGACCCGCCTTTCATAATTTTAAGAGAGAAGCACTGTTTCCTAATATATATAATAGATTTAGAGTAGAGGTCCCGATAGCGTAATATTTAGCGCGTTGGAATTTCTTGCTGACAACTTGGGTTCTATCCCCCTTGTGTGCAATTTTTTTTAACTTTTTCGGCTCGATTTTACGTTTTCTTTCCGTTAAACGGAAAGACATCTCGTTGCTAGCAACGAGTTTCATCTATTATTATTATTATTCTTTTTTCTTCTTATTTCTTCTCCGGTACTTTTTTGTCCAGTGTTCTCAGAAACTGTTCACCCAACTGAGCTAAAACCTTTTTAGGGTTAATAGGTGTGTTGTGTAGGTGTGCGGAACGAAGGTCATTTTGCGCGCATACGCCTGCACGTGCGGGCGCGTGAAATGACTGAAATGACTAATATATTTAATATAGCCATAACTTTAACATTTTCCGATGAAATGCTTTGAAACTCATTATATAAGGATATATTAATAGTGTAGATAATGTGACACTGTCAAATTAGCAAGAACTCACGCGCATTTACGTGCGCTTCGCTCTGATTGGCTGAAACAAAAATCTCAATATCTTTTCCGTTTTTTGACGAAATGGTATGAAATTTAAAATATAAGCATACTTTAAGATGTCCTACAACATGATGTATAACATTTGTCATGAAAGCATGCGCATGCACGTGCGCTGCAATCTGATTGGCTTAAACTTCAAATGGCTGTAACTCCCTTGTTTTTCAACCAACCACGATAAGATTTAGAACATAGACAGACACAATAGACTCCTATAAGAAGTTACGGTCATCATGCACATGCATGCACGCGCATGCACGTGCGCTTTGCTCTGATTAGCTGAAACAAAAATCTCAATATCTTACTTGTTTTTTGACAAAATACTTTGAATTTTAAAACATAATCATACCTTAATACGTCCTAAACTATGATATATAAAAGTTTTCAAGAAACCACGCCCATGCACGTGTGCTGCGATCTGATTGGCTTAAACTTTAAATGCCTATAACTTTTTTGATTCTCAACAAAACAGGATGAAATTTAGAATATGAATAGATATGACGGATTCTTACATTATGCTACTATCAAACTTGAATGCAAGGACTTGCATGCACGTGTGCGCGCGCAATGCGTTAAATGACCGATTTACTTGATATAGTCGTAATTTTTTTTATGAAACGTTTCAAAATTCAAAGAATAGAAACACATTAAAAGTGTAGTCACGATGATATAGCTTTCATGCATTGCACCTTCGCGCGCGTGCAATGATCAAATGACTTGTATACTTGATATGGCCGTTACTTTTATATTTCTTTATGAAATGCTTTGATGACCTTGACCTTTGACCTTGACCTTTGACCCCTTGACCCAAAGGTCACAATCCAGCTCAAGTTCGTAGATGTATTTACAAACTCACTTTAACAAATGCTTAGAATAAAAAAGTCAACCCCCCCCCCCTTCTCCTTAAAAAAAAAAATCAATAACAACGTAGAAAATTTCTCTGAAACTCGATCAACACCTGGGATCGACATAAACTTTCACTTAAGGTGCAGAAAAGACTTCATAGAAAGTTTCCTGAAAGTTTTACGGTAAGTCTCTAAAGTATATAGAAATTATGAATTTTTACGGCAAAAATTACAAATTCTGTCGTGTTTGAAATTTAAGTGCAGACGAACAAAGATATGATATAAACCTTTTAAAGCCTATTTCTCCAGATGTCGTTAATAGCATTCAATTCTACTGATATGAATTAATATTTTAATACCAAGCATTCTTCTTTTATTTCACCATTGAAATTTATCTGAATTTTTTTTAGAATTACACAATCCCCAGAAATAGCGAGTTTCGGTATATTAAAAAGCAATACACGTTTCTTTCCAGTAAAACCTCACGTGTTTGAATTCATGAAAAAATATTGATAAGGGGGTGTTAAACAATACCTGTCACATTAGCTGACACCAAAAAACCAGGGTACGTACACGACATTTTCTGATTTATTTGCATATGCAAACAGGGCTACCCTCAAATCCACGTGTTTTCCATGTCTTTATAAACATCACAAAAGCACCCCAGGAAGTAGCCTCCTATGCCCTGGAGAAATAGTTCCTGTCAAAAAACTTTATTTATTTATAGAATAGATAAAATTTCCTAGGCACAGGTACCAGAGTTGTCAAACTGGCCTGGAAGGAAATTAAAAAAACTCTCAAAAGAAAGGAAAATCGGCTTAATGTATGGACCTACAATTGACTAAGTTCATTTTGATTGGTCAATTACCGGTGTGGTACCCCTAGTCGCCTTGAACCCAGTCCTGTCTTTCTGAAGAAAACCAACTCCGAGCCCGATGTAAAAATCTTAGTAGAGAAATGAGAATTTGAATTTTGCTGCCTTATTATGTTTCCCAAACGAAGTTTGGGAACATATTGTTTTTACTCGGTTTCTTATTATGTTCCCCAAACGAAGTTGGGGAACATATTGTTTTTACTCTGTTTCTTATTATTATTATTCTTATTATTATTATTATTATTTTTCTTCCTGGGAAAATCTTTTCCGCGAGTGATTTTGTAAACTACACATCCGACTTAGGTGAAACCTTTTTAGGGTAAGTAGGCATGTTATGTAGATTTGCGGAATCAAGGTCATTTTGCGCGCACGTGCTTGCAAGAGCGCGCACGTGCAAATCTTAAAATGACCAATATATAATGGATATAACCGTAACTTTTCTATTTTGTGACGAAATGTTTTGAAACTTATAATGAAGGATATATTAGTAGTGTGCACAAGATGACATGGTCAAAATAGCAAGATCGCACGCGCATGCACGTGCACTTCGCTTTGATTGGCTGAAACTAAAGTCTCAATATCTTTTTTGTTTTTTGATAAAATCATTTGAAATTTTGAACATAGTCATACATTAGGGAGATCTACAGCATGTAATATAAGATTTATCATGAAAGCATGTGCATGCACATGTGCTTGCAAGAGCTCGCACGTGCAACACGAGAAATGTCCAATATAATTGATACAGACGTAACTATTTAAATTATTGATGAAATGCTTTGAAATTCATATTATAAGTATATATTAGAAGGATAGACAAAATAACATGGTCAAAAAAGTAAGATCACACGCGCATGCACGTGCACTTCGCTCTGATTGGCTGAAACTAAAGTCTCAATATCTCTCTTGTTTCTTGTCACAATCCTTTGAAATTTTGAACATAGACCTACATTATGAAGATCTACAGCGTGATATATAATAATTTTCATTAAAAGCATGCGCATGCCCGCGTGCTGCAATCTGATTGGCTGAAACTTTAAATGGCTATAGCTCCTTTGTTTTTTGACAAAATGCTTTGAAAATTAAAAGATAGTCATGCATTAGGATATACTAAAATATGATGTAGAAAAAAAATCATGAAATCACGCGCATGCACGTGTGCTGCAATCTGATTGGCTTAAACTTGAAATGGCTCCCTTGTTTTTCAACCAAACAGGATGGGATTTAGAATATAGATAGATATAAGGGACTCCTACAAGAAGGTATGGTCATCATGCACGTGCACGCACGTGCGTGCATTTGAAACGAGTGAAATGAAAAATACATTTGTAAGATTGATTTTTCATACTTTTTGGACTGAATGCTTTAATATATTGTATATTAAGATATGTAGATAGTGTAGACAAGATGATATGATCATAACGCACATGCATTCACATGCGCACGGGTGCAATGCTAAAATTTGAATATAATTGGTATAACGTCCTGCTGAGAAAACGTTGTTAAAGTCAAAAATGCACAGAGTTTGTCTTATTTAATGAAGCTTACAGGGAATATGGCACCAAAAAGGAGTTGGGGAGCGTTTGGGGAACATCTGTAACGGTTCCCGTTACAATTAGCACTAGTTATTATTATTATTATTCTTTTTTCTTCTTATTTCTTCTCCGGTACTTTTTTGTCCGCGAGTGTTCTCAGAAACTGTTCACCCAACTGAGCTAAAACCTTTTTAGGGTTAATAGGTGTGTTGTGTAGGTGTGCGGAACGAAGGTCATTTTGCGCGCATACGCCTGCACGTGCGGGCGCGTGAAATGACTGAAATGACTAATATATTTAATATAGCCATAACTTTAACATTTTCCGATGAAATGCTTTGAAACTCATTATATAAGGATATATTAATAGTGTAGATAATGTGACACTGTCAAATTAGCAAGAACTCACGCGCATTTACGTGCGCTTCGCTCTGATTGGCTGAAACAAAAATCTCAATATCTTTTCCGTTTTTTGACGAAATGGTATGAAATTTAAAATATAAGCATACTTTAAGATGTCCTACAACATGATGTATAACATTTGTCATGAAAGCATGCGCATGCACGTGCGCTGCAATCTGATTGGCTTAAACTTCAAATGGCTGTAACTCCCTTGTTTTTCAACCAACCACGATAAGATTTAGAACATAGACAGACACAATAGACTCCTATAAGAAGTTACGGTCATCATGCACATGCATGCACGCGCATGCACGTGCGCTTTGCTCTGATTAGCTGAAACAAAAATCTCAATATCTTACTTGTTTTTTGACAAAATACTTTGAATTTTAAAACATAATCATACCTTAATACGTCCTAAGCTATGATATATAAAAGTTTTCAAGAAACCACGCCCATGCACGTGTGCTGCGATCTGATTGGCTTAAACTTTAAATGCCTATAACTTTTTTGATTCTCAACAGAACAGGATGAAATTTAGAATATGAATAGATATGACGGATTCTTACATTATGCTACTATCAAACTTGAATGCAAGGACTTGCATGCACGTGTGCGCGCGCAATGCGTTAAATGACCGATTTACTTGATATAGTCGTAATTTTTTTTATGAAACGTTTCAAAATTCAAAGAATAGAAACACATTAAAAGTGTAGTCACGATGATATAGCTTTCATGCATTGCACCTTCGCGCGCGTGCAATGATCAAATGACTTGTATACTTGATATGGCCGTTACTTTTATATTTCTTTATGAAATGCTTTGATGACCTTGACCTTTGACCTTGACCTTTGACCCCTTGACCCAAAGGTCACAATCCAGCTCAAGTTCGTAGATGTATTTACAAACTCACTTTAACAAATGCTTAGAATAAAAAAGTCAACCCCCCCCCCCTTCTCCTTAAAAAAAAAAAATCAATAACAACGTAGAAAATTTCTCTGAAACTCGATCAACACCTGGGAACGACATAAATTTTCACTTAAGGTGCAGAAAAGACTTCATAGAAAGTTTCCTGAAAGTTTTACGGTAAGTCTCTAAAGCATATAGAAATTATGAATTTTTACGGCAAAAATTACAAATTCTGTCGTGTTTGAAATTTAAGTGCAGACGAACAAAGATATGATATAAACCTTTTAAAGCCTATTTCTCCAGATGTCGTTAATAGCATTCAATTCTACTGATATGAATTAATATTTTAATACCAAGCATTCTTCTTTTATTTCACCATTGAAATTTATCTGAATTTTTTTTAGAATTACACAATCCCCAGAAATAGCGAGTTTCGGTATATTAAAAAGCAATACACGTTTCTTTCCAGTAAAACCTCACGTGTTTGAATTCATGAAAAAATATTGATAAGGGGGTGTTAAACAATACCTGTCACATTAGCTGACACCAAAAAACCAGGGTACGTACACGACATTTTCTGATTTATTTGCATATGCAAACAGGGCTACCCTCAAATCCACGTGTTTTCCATGTCTTTATAAACATCACAAAAGCACCCCAGGAAGTAGCCTCCTATGCCCTGGAGAAATAGTTCCTGTCAAAAAACTTTATTTATTTATAGAATAGATAAAATTTCCTAGGCACAGGTACCAGAGTTGTCAAACTGGCCTGGAAGGAAATTAAAAAAACTCTCAAAAGAAAGGAAAATCGGCTTAATGTATGGACCTACAATTGACTAAGTTCATTTTGATTGGTCAATTACCGGTGTGGTACCCCTAGTCGCCTTGAACCCAGTCCTGTCTTTCTGAAGAAAACCAACTCCGAGCCCGATGTAAAAATCTTAGTAGAGAAATGAGAATTTGAATTTTGCTGCCTTATTATGTTTCCCAAACGAAGTTTGGGAACATATTGTTTTTACTCGGTTTCTTATTATGTTCCCCAAACGAAGTTGGGGAACATATTGTTTTTACTCTGTTTCTTATTATTATTATTTTTCTTCTCGGGAAAATTTTGTCCGCGAATGATCTTGTAAAGTACACATCCGATTAAGGGGAAACCTTTTTAGGGTAAGTAGGCATGTTATGTAGATTTGCGGAACGAAGGTCATTTTGCGCGCACGTGCTTGCAAGAGCGCGCACGTGCAACACGTGAAATGACCAATATGCTTGAAATTGCCGTAACTTTGACATTTTTCGATGTAATGCTTTGATATTTAGAATATATAGACATATTATAAATGTAGATAAGATGACATTGTCAACATGCAATTTTGTGTGCACGTGCTTGCAAGAGCGCGCACGAGCAACACGTGAAATGACCGATTTTATTGATATAGGCGTAAATTTTTACCTTTTTAATGTATCTTTTACAATGAGGAAAATAAAATTGCTCAAAACAATTTGCTTTCCTTTTGAAAAATAGCTTCATGGCTTTAGGAAATGGAGGGGGTGATATATGGAATACTGTAGAAAACTTTGCTACTCTATGCTTGTGCCCCCTCAATTCTAAAATCTTAATAATGACTTTCCAACATACCTTTTCAATTATAATTGCTTCTTGGGACATTGGGTATGCAAGTAAAAAAGTAGGTCAACCTGACATATTTTCTGAATTTTACGAGGTTTTTTTATTTTAAATTTTTTCAATCTTTAGTTTGAACTAATGTGCTCTATATTGTCACAGATCTTTAAAAGTCTATGAATCTTGGGGATGATTCAATTAATAAGTAGGTCATAGTGACCTACTTCTCGAATAACAGTTTTTCATGTTTAAGTCTTTTTAGATGATATATAAGAGACTTTAGTTTGATCATCAAACCTCCTCAGTAAGCATCTTGAGCTCTATAATTTTACATTCGTCTAGGTACTAAAATTAGGTCATAATGATTACTATTTAAATAAATTTTCAAATTTATTTTGGACATGGTGAAGCTGGTGATAATTAAACTTGTTACAGTAATTTAATTCAGTTGATATGGCCTCAATGCCCTCAAGCTTGGTTCTGAAGTATATGCATGTTTGAAGACTATTACAAAAATAGTACTTTGGCGCAGTGATTGTAGACCATTCTAAACAAAAATGAATTATTTTTATGTTTTTTTGGGGGGGGGGGGCATCCCATGAGTACATTCAGTACTTTGATTCAGTAGGCTCCTGTCCCTTAATTTTATTCTACACTGATTTTTTTTAATTGTTAGCCTAAGTATTGTGAGTTAAATTGGAAACTTCTGATCAAATCGTATGCAAATATATTTTATAGGCCTAGCTATTGATTTTCCAACTTTATCAGAAAATCAATTTTTGTTTTATTTGAAACCGTGTCTGTACTTTCTCTTTGGCGGTTGTAAAATCGAAAGTATGATGTGTAAACGTTGGAAAAAATGTCGAAGATGAATAAACGCCTTCTACGAGACAGATTAGCTAACTGGGAGTCAAGAAACAATCCACTGACGTCCTTGTCAACAAAACAAAAGGATTTATGCATACAGTTATCGTCAGTAGTGAATGAGAGACGAATTCCAACAGACGTAAGACGTGTCAAACTTTGAATTTGTTTTTACCAGTGTTTACTATTATTTCTGTCAATAAAACAGAGTATGTTCTATTTTCTGTTTAATGTTTAATAATTTTCAAATGATTTCTGAGTTTTTGCATCATGTTTAACGAATCAATCCTTATTTTTTTCTCCACAAACCTTGTAAGTAAAGTTAATTATCCCCTGTACATATCTTGCAAAATATTTTCTTCAGCGTATATTCTTAATTTAAACATTAAGTCGTTTTTATCATCAGCTGCCAGAGGAAGATGGACATTCTGCAATACCTCATCAATCAAGAGAAATAAACCAAGACCCAAGTGTAGGGGAAGAATTCCAGAAAAATGCCCCACCCGAAAAGGCCGAGACAGCACAAATGGTAAGATAACCATAAGATTAAGAAAAAAAATAAACTATATAAATAAGTAACCAAAAAGGAGGAAAACTGATATTGTAGTAAAGTTAAATTTCATTTGAGTTTCATTTATTTTATACAGTTTTTATCTTGGTACTCTGATTTGGAAAGAGACATGGAGAAAGAGGAAGAAGCACAATACAGGTGAGATAGCACAAATATACAATAACATTTGATGGTGTAAGTTGTAAAGAGTACACTATAGTATAATCAATTATAATACAATCAAGTAGAAATGAATGACACATTCTAATGCAATTGGTTTATAAAACTCATTTTGATTGGCTAAGGTGCTTTGTTTGAAGCAATAAAACGAGCATTAACGGAAGTGAAAGCTTTTCATTGTGACGTCATAATAGAGCGACGCAAAAACACAATGCTCCTTGACGTATTTCAAGTCACAAAACTCAACAAAATAAGACGTAAACAACAAACAGAATGCATGGATTGCATTAGAATGGAAATAAATATCTTCTATTTTGGTATTTGCGACTGTTGATGCTGATTTAACGGTTGCAAACATCCGTTTTACCGGCGACGCTTACACGTCGCCGGTAAAACTCAGTTTGCGAGCGTTAAATCAGCATTAACGGTCGCAAGTACCAAATTAGAAGATAGTTATACCCTAATTTATTGTCCACTTCTAAAGTGTTCCCATGATTAGGAAGAGTTCCATATAAAATTTCAAAGAAGTATTAAGTTTTTTAAATATTCCTATCTAAATATTTTACATTTTACGTGTTTAATGTTTGCATTCAATTGAATAATGTACTTCTGACATTTCAGACATTATATAGAAGAGTTACAGGGTTACCAGGACCAATGTGACGGAGTACTAGGGGAGGTAACCACAGCCCTGACCTATTTAGAAGGATTACAGAAGCAGTATGTCAGTGTATCCACCAAGACCAATGCACTTCATGAGGCTTGTGAGCATCTACTGGCTGAACAGGTGAATTTCATACTACTATTATTTGATCAAATTAAAGAATTTGATAAACACAATATTCAGTGAATTATTTCTGTTTTACATCTTGTTTTGCTCTGTACACATGCAACATGAGGCTAAATCA
>NW_026926507.1:0-28263 GCF_032062105.1 Saccostrea cuccullata | reverse complement strand
GAGAGCTGCAGTTTAAAATTCTTTTGATAAAATTTTGATTTAAATTACTGAAATTAAAAAAAGTTATATACATTGATTATAATGCTTTCTACTTTGAAAAAGAAAAAAAGTTTGTTAAAAACAAAAAAGCTTTTATCAGTGATCATGTGTATTATCAATACTTTTTTAGTTGTTGAAATCTGTATACTCATAGTAATGAAAGAGGAAAGCATGTACTTTGCTGAAAACTGTATCAGTTAATTTACAAGAGTGTACTATGATAAAATAATGCCAGTTATTAATTATAAAATTTTTCCATTCTTCAGGTCAGCCAAAGTGACCCAGGGGGAGTTAAGCCAGGTCTGTCATGGATGAAACCAGGAAGTGTTCAGATTTTCGCCAGAGAAGATTCTGCCTTAGCATAATTTGACCTTGTTTCCTTTTGTCTTGGTGGAAGCGGACTCTTAAACAGAGTGAATTTGATTTCTAAGAATCATGCAAAACTCTAAACTCTGGGTGTGGGTTGAGCCATATATTCATCCCAAAATGGTGCTCATTGCGTTTGTTTGTTTGTTTTCTTTGTCAATGAAACACACGCACAGTTGAAAATGGATATTTAATGGGGTGTTTTATTGATATAGTGAAGCACTTACCATGAAAAAAATCTATGCATGTATATCTCTGTATTTTCATGTTAAAAATTCAATTTTTTTTTCAATATTTTTCTTTGACAAACTGGAGATGGTAATTAATCAAACTTTTAATTTTTGAGTTAATTTTGTTTCAAAAATATGTATTTTTCAGCTTGTTATAAACTTGAAAAATATACTGTATTAATTACAGTGAGAATATGTATTATTATTAAAGCATTCACAGTATATATTTTTAATTTTATATCTTTCATATACATGTATTTGAAAAAAATAGATAAAAAAAATAAAAGATTTAATTGAAAAGATTTCTGTGCAATTGTTTATGGTATATTCCATGAAAATTGATATTATAGACTTGTAATAAATCCCTTAAGATTTGCAAGCTGTACATGTATTTATAGGTTGTGTGTTTTCTGACTCTAAATCGTTTTTTTTTTGGTGATCTGTGTTGAAGCAATGTCATCTGGTGAGAGGACAAAACCATAGTTCTGTGCCAAACCTAAGTTGTTTTTTTCCGTTGCACATAGTGAGGAACTGCAAAGAGATGAAATGCTATGACTTGAAATCATATTTAAGATTTTGTTCTCTGCAAATGGGATTGTGTATATGTTGACTAAGTATTTTCTTGTTACATTGTACTTGTAATATAATTTTGTCCCTCTCATCTGAAATGTTGTGCATGTGTATTTTACTCAGTATGGTACTTTATTGAAACATATCATATGGTTGTATTATCACTGAATAAGTTTTTATGAAAATCAAAACAATAAAATTGATATATTTATATAATTTACATCTTGTTTACTCAGACCAGAAAGGAAACATCTTATTTCCTCATTTCCGGTTTGTAATTTTATATAAACAAGCATTCTGAGAACATAGCAATACTTGTCCCCTATTGGCAAATGTAATGACACTTTCAGACAAGGAACACTATGTTGGTATGCTTTTGCAAGTAAAAATTCAAGCCATTTCAAGGGCAAAATGGAAGATGTATTACTATTTCTGAAGTTCATATATTCATTTAAGGAATGAATTGAATAGCTACCCATTTATACGGTATAAACTGGGTTGGGGCAGTTTATGCTTTATAAACCGCGAAGTGGTTTATAAAAAATCGTAAACTGTTGCAACCCAGTTTATACCGTATAAAATGGGTAGCTATTCAATTCATTCCTTATAATTTAATTTTCATTCATTTGATGTAAGAAAAAAAGATAATTGTTCTAACAAAATGACTTCAAATTGTACAAAATTTGAATGTAACGTCAGGCGGATTGATACGTTTTTGATGCAAGTCATTGTGACGTAGGCAACCCATTTTATATGATATAAAGTAAATTTTTTATCCAATCAAATACAGCGTTACAACCAGAATTAAATCATTTTCATATATTCATTGTGATGCAGACTCATCTCTATAAAACGATTGTCCTTCCATCTGTACTCTACGGTTGTGAATTGTGGAGCAATTTAACTCAAGAGGATCACAGGCGTTTGAGCACCTTTCAACATGGGGTTTGCAAAGCTGTCCTAAATCTGCCCAAGCTCACTCGATCTGACATGTGCGAACAGCTTATGGATATACTCCCCATCCATGCCGAAATCGATGCCAGAAAACTGTTGTTTTTAGGAAGGCTATGCAACATGAGCACTCTGTGCCTCTCAAAACAAATCTTCATCTCAAGACTTTTCTCCTTCCTGACACAGCTGGTTGCAGATCCAAGGGGCTTTATTCCAGATATCATCGATATTCTCAGAAAATACAACTTACACACTTACCTGCTTACCTGGATGACCACAGGTACTTTCCCGCATAAATATTCCTGGAAAACTATTGTTCGTTCCGCGATCAACGACTTTCACATTCAACAGCGACAAGTACGAATGCTCATGGATCCCGACTTTGAACGTTTCAACTCCGTCTTTCAACATAACAAACCTTGTAACATCTGGTCATTCGCGGATAACGCAAGTGATATTCGAAACTTCAAGTTCACTTGCAAGTTAATTGTATCAACGAAATACCTATGTCTTTCAACCTGTCATCTGTGCAATTCCACGTATGAGGACATTTTCTGTCACGTAACGTTGTCCTGTGGTGCTCTCTCTGACTGCCACAACGAATGGTGGAACACAATTGTCAATTCATTTCATATTGGCCTTGGAGCAGAACTGTGTGGCCTTTGTGAGATGGATCTCTTTCTGGTTGTCCTGGGACGCGAACCACTAACCGTTTTACCTTTATCTTAGGAGAGAAACTTTAAGATTCTAAACTCAAAACTGTTAGTTCGTGCATGTGCACAATACCAACGGCTATGTACAGTGCTCTCGCGCATATGACTTGTATAAAGCAAATGTGACACTTGTATCTCTTTTTCACTTTATGCTTACCATTTATTTGAAAACATTATTTGAATTGTACATAGATTAATGTGTTGATTAACTTAATTCTTAATTCTGTATCTCTTTAAAGAGGAAATAAATGATGAATGAATGAGATATGAATTATCAGAAAATGAAGTCTAGTCTTGTAGGGTAATTTGTTAGAAGTTACCAGTATCCTTTTCGCTAATCACGTATGGTAATTATTCACGGTAATTAATGTAACTGAATAAAAAATTATAAAATCACCTCCCCTGAAATTATGAGTAAAGAAAAAATATAATGAATTGATTTTAAAATGGTTAAATCGTATAAAAGAAACGATTTTAATGTAGTTTATGCTTGTGCAATGGTTTGGGCCGTGGATATCGGCCTGGATAGCTCAGTTGGTAGAGCACCTGACTGGAGATACAGGGGTCCTGGGTTCAATTCCCGGTCCAGCCATTCATTTTCTCCTTTCCTGTTACATTTGGTGCCGTGCCATGCCCTGGAATTGCAGGTGAAAGTCCTGCCAGGGGCAATAAGAACTTGGGTTGTTGTCTTCGAGGGCGAAGACAATTTAAGGAGGGAGGAATGTAATGGTTTGGGCCGTGGATATCGGCCTGGATAGCTCAGTTGGTAGAGCACCTGACTGGAGATACAGGGGGCCCGGGTTCGAATCCCGGTCTGGTCCGCTGCATTTTCTCCTCTCCCGTTACATTTGGTGCCGTGCCATGCCCTGGAATTGCAGGTGAAAGTCCTGCCAGGGGCAATAAGAACTTGGGTTGTGTCTTCGAGGGCGAAGACAATTTAAGGAGGGAGGAATGTAATGGTTTGGGCCGTGGATATCGGCCTGGATAGCTCAGTTGGTAGAGCACCCGACTGGAGATACAAGGGTCCCGGGTTCGATTCCCGGTCCAGCCATTCATTTTCTCCTTTCCTGTTAAGATTTGTGCCGTTGACCACCCCTGGAATTGCAGGTGAAAGTCCTGCCAGGGGCAATAAGAATATTGGGTTGTGTCTTCGAGGGTGAAGACAATTTAAGGAGGGAGGAATGTAATGGTTTGGGCCGTGGATATCGGCCTGGATATCTCAGTTGGTAGAGCACCTGGCTGGAGATACAGGGGTCCCGGGTTCGATTCCCGGTCCAACCATTCATTTTCTCCTTTCCTGTTACACTTGCCATATTAAAAAGAATCTTATTTTCTTCAAGATTTTACAAGCCACTTAACTCCTGTGACTTGGTCATAAAAATAGTGTCAATTCTGTAGGACTACTTTCCATTCGATTAATGACACAGAGTTGTAGCCTAGCCTATCACTGAACTGTCGTAATTTCATTCTTTTGCTAAAAGATAGCTATCTCTCTCTCTCTCTGATAAGCCACATGTATGTCAGCGATTATGACGTCACAATTGGCTTCCTTAGTATTACGTCAGTTGTAGTTACGGATCATTTCCAAAGGATCAGCTGAAAAGAAAGAAAGCGAATTCTCCAAGGAAAATTGTCCGCAATCTGCAGAAAATGAGCAAAGAAACGAAAAAGAGGGTAATGCCTTAATTTGAAAAATTTTTGTTTTAAAATGAGTACTCCGTTTTAATTTCTCAAAATGATTTTATTTTATCGGAGATGTATGTCACTTGTTTCCTTCAAACTTGCAAGGTTTATGCCTTGATTATAAAATAGAACAAAATGTGACATTTTGGCGTCATTAAACTCTAAACTAATTTTTAAAAAGTTTACATTTTACAGTATAGCCCCTTACATTTTGATTTTGCTGGATGATATTTGTTTAAATATATGAAGCTTTAGTACCCCCCCCCCCCCCCCGTATTAAATAGTCGGGGTGTTTGAATGGATGCAATGCATGTGTCAAATATAGATAAAAAAATTTTATCATCGATATTTTATTTGAAATCTATAGATACTCAAAACATGGGCGATGATATCACACATTATAGATAAAATTATTATTAAGCTATCAAAATTAATTTATTTTTCAAAAAAAATTCTTTACTCCTAGATATTAAGCAGTCAAACTGTTGGGATAAATATATATAAATAAAAAATAAGCTAATATAGAGTTGTAGCCTAGCCTAATGCTAAATTCATTCTTTTGGGAAAGGGATCTTTTATTTCCCTCTCTCTGATACGCTGTGGTCAGCGATTGTGACGTCACAATTGCTTTCCTTGGTATTACGTCAGTTGTAGTTACGGATCATATCCAAAGGTTCAGCTGAAAAGAAAGAAAGTGGTCTATTCAAGGATAACTTATTGTCTTTTACGGTCTGCAGTAAAATGAGGAAAGAGACAAAAAAGAGGGTAATGCCTTATTTGAGAAAAGCTTGTTAAAAAATGTACTCCGTTTGCTTTACTGATTTTTCTTTTACCTGTGGACGTATGCCACTTTTGCAAACTTGAAAAGAATAAATTATGTGATATATATGAACTTTTATGCTTTGATTATAAAATACAGTATATTAAAAGATGACATGGCGTTGAAAATCTGTAAATACAATGCCGTAACTAAGCTGAAATATTTAGTGAGGCAAAAGTGCTGGGCATTCCTAGTCTCAGACGGGGCAAGGATAGTACCTGTTGGCCAGTGATGCAGTTTTTCAGTTCAGGGGGGTCCTGAAACTTGGGCATTAGAAAATACAAGATTTAATCTTATAAAAATTGTACGTTTTGAGTTGTCGCCTGCATGACACAGTAATCAGAGCGTATACTCTAGAATTGCAGACTTACGAGTTGTTCCTTACATTCGAATCCCACTGCGGGATGTAGAGACCGGTCCTTCAGATGAGACAGTAAAAACCGAAGTCTTATGTCACAATAAGTGATGGCACAAAAAGATCTCTCACTGTTCAATCATCTTCAGTGACCTTATAGCCCAGTACAGTCATTTAAAACTAGTAGCCCTCCACTGGCAAGTAGCGGTGTCTCATTATGAATGAAAAATTCTTAGAAGGGAGTTAAACAATCAAACAATTTTCAAAACGAACATTTTGAATGATATTTTACATGCGTTCTACATGAAAATGAGGCACCTGTGAGATGAACGATTTACAGAAATTGAAACAGAAGTTTAAAATATTAATATAGCATGAAGACACATATAATTAATATGTTCAATGCAACTTTTTTTCACTTTTCAGAAAACTCTAAAAATTTAGTGAGGCATTTGCCTCACTTGCCTCAATGGTAGTTACGGCCTTGAAATAATTGTTTACATTTTTCCTAATACATGTACTAGTATCCCCTTACGTTTTGGATTTTGCTTGATGATATTTGTTTAAATGAGTGTAGCTATAGTATATTTTTTTCGCATATTTAATAGACTGCGTTTTGAATGACCTAAAAATGTAATATATAAATAATTTTTATCATCGATATTTGAAATCTACATACGCCCGTAACGTAGTCGGTGATACTATTATATAACAAATTTCAAATCATTATTTAACCATCAAAATTTATGTATTTTTCAAAAGTAGATCTTACATGAAAAGTTTTTGTACAATTAACCTTATTTTCTTTACTCCTGGACTTAACATACATGTTAAATCCTCAACAAAGTATATAAATTTTGTCACACGGGACCCAAGTTTCAGATATGGTTTCTGTGGTGATATCCTAAAAATCCCGATACTTAGGTGAGTGTCAAGGCCAGTGGGCCTCTTTTAAGACAACCTTCCCCAAATGTAGTATGAGCTTTTAAAAAGACATATTTTTTTACTTTTTAGCTTAATTATGGTTAGTTATCTCCATGTATATTTCATGTTTAATGAAATTCAATGAAAAAAGAATTCCTCGTGTTTACTTTTTGTTAAATTTTTTGAAAAGAAAATGGAGAGGGGCAGTATTGAGGTTTATGGGTTGAAGTTAACATAAAACACAGACATACTTCCTAAAAATAAATAACAATAAATTTTATACATTTTTTTTCTCACCTTCTGTTTCCACGATCTAGTCTTTTGTTTTGATCGTGTTTTGGAAATTTTTCGTGTGATCTGCAGATATGAAAAATAGAAATACCTTAAAGTGAGGCAAATCTGATTTCAGATTATGGTAGTTCCCTTTAATTATACCCTCCGCTTGAAAAGCGGGAGGGTATATAGTAATCGGTATGTCCGTCCGTCCGTCTGTCTGTTACTCTTTGGGGTACCCATCTCTTATCCGCAACTCCTCTGATACCACTGAGTGAAATTTAATGAAACTTTCACAGAATCTTTATCATATATTGCCACTGTGCACCCCCTATTATATTTTTTGATCCGACACATATTTTGGGTTTACCGGCCACAGCAAAACATAGACTTTGCCATTATAATCATATGGGAGGCGGGGTATCATTTAGTGAGCTCATTGCTCACAGTACCTCTAGTTTGATGATTAAAATTCATTGATCCGAAAATGATGCAAAAATCGAACCTCGTCAGATGCCACAGGATGCACTGCCATCTTCTTAAAAGCAGAGGTACACTTTATAATGTCAGCATTATCAACACTCTGAAATATATAGGAAACTAGAGGTACTTTGAGCAATGAGCTCACTAAATGATACCCCCGCTTTCCATATTTATAAAATGGCAGTGTCCATGTTTTGCTATGGGAAACCCAAAATATGTGTCGGATCAAAATTAAAATAGGAGGTGCACAATGACAATATGTAATAAAGATTCTGTGAAAGTTTCATTAAATTTCATTCAGTGGTATGAGGGGAGTTGCGGATAAGAGATGGGTACCCCAAAGCGTAACAGACAGACGGACGGACGGACACACATACCGATTACTATATACCCTCCCGCTTTTCAAGCGGGGGGTATAAAAATGTTACACAAATATACATGACATAAAATCGCCAAATACTAAATACTGTACTACCATGAAAGTATTATACATAGTTTATCGAATTCGTAAAATTTATTTTTATAGAAATTAAACTTCGGGGGTGAATAAAATAAAAAGATGTAAAGGTATTCTCTAACAGGGGAGAGGGGGTATAGGAAGTTGTTAAATCGGTGGGTGGAAAACTTTTTATTTATGTGCACTAAGACATTCTTGTTAATATGTTTTGAAAATGTAAAACATATCTGCGTAAAGAATAACATAATCTTTTTAGTTGAGGAAAATTCGTACAAAGATAGTGAATTCAATACTTCATGTACTTCAGACATAATTCAAACAATGATTGGAAATTTTAGATACGCCAGGACCTGATATAACAAATTAATAAAACCTCAGTTATTTTTTATAATTGAAAACCAGAAATAATTTTTATAAGATACAGATGAATATGCTTTAATTTTTATTAAGGGTAAAGAAATTTTCCTTTAAATCAGTATAGCCCGCAAAAAAAAAAAAAAGAAAAAAAAAAGAAAGAAAGAAAGAAAAAAAAAATTCCCTCATTAAATATATATTAATAACTTTATCAATATTTTGTGTCTAGATTTATAAAATGTTTTTAATCAGCCTTTATTTATGAAGACCAGCAATCTTTTTTGTACGGATGTTACACCAGTGGTGTGTATACACAGTTGAACACAGCCAATTGTCACCCCTGGGCTGAAAAACCTCCCAAATCACATATAATATACAAAAAATACACTAACACAGAAGCAGGTGTCTTTGCGACACGTGCCTCCACTTGTGACACGTGCGGGCAGATGCCCGTGACTACGAGGGTCAACTTACCAGATTAATTTGCGATGAATTTAATTTATATTTCTATAAAATAAACTTCTCTATATCAATTTCTATTTAATCTCATTATTCAATTTTGCCGAAAGTAGATTATTAAAATTTTCAGTAATTCAACTTTACTTTGCAGAATCCACAGAATTACACTTAGTGTAGCTGACAAATTAAGTATATGGGAAATTTAAGTCAAATCTTTTGATATCTTTTTAAAAATATCCATTGTCAAGAAAATGCTTTTAAACCAATTAAAACATATGTTTCTGGAAATGGAAACTAGACAAACTTTCATTTTGTAATTAAATGCCTATTTCAAAGTTTCCCTCGTGCAAATATTCAGAAACCACAGCTTGATTATTACATTCTCTATAACCTAGCAGATACCATATAGTATTTCAATAATTCAAAAGAAAATTACTAGTATACGGAAATACATTGTTCTGATGTCACGATTCGAATGTTTGTCAAAAGTTTCCTGAAAAACCTGCTGGCTTTTCACCCTGTATTATAAACATAAATTATATAGTAGTTATAACTGTGCAGTTTTGATCGTTTAAAAAAACAAATACCATGCAGTTAAAATTAATTATTATAGCAAAATATTAGATAAATGTTTTGTACCAGCTTAGCTTTAAAAGGTCTAGAGAAACTCTACTTCTATTTTTCCAGAAATTGAAATTACCAGTAAAAAAAGGAGAAACTTGGAAAATCAAGGAGTTTTGAATTCTGTCGCAATTGACTGCGAAATACATTTTTAGCACTTTAAATAAGGAGATGAATTTAAATTTTGTTAACAATTCCAATGCAAATAAGGTCGACACACACACACACCATATATAGTAGATGAGCATATTGAGTAGTTTTCAATTCATGCGTGAGTAATCTTTACAAAGGAATCATGTCTAGTATATTTATTAACATTTCTATTTTCTATAAAAATAATACCTAGTGTAGCAATATTTATTGTTACTGACAATAGTTACAAACACGACAATTGCATGCAAATGTTTCTTGGTTATTAAACTTGAGAAAATGAAAAAAAAGATATACACTATAATTATATACAAAGTCATTGAATATTAACTAGGGTTGGTGGTTCAGTAAATTAAAGAAGAAAGAAATACTATAAGGAAGATATGGTTACCAAAACAATTATTTGTCTACCCACTTTTAATCTTATTTTATTGTCATATTACCGTAAATCTGGAAATTTTTACGTCGATTTTATTTTGCGAATCTGGGTCAAAAGGCTAATGATTAATTTTTACGTTTCAAAATTTTGCGAATGACCACTACTTTGTTTACATTTTCTTATTGTTGAATTACATGTATTTTTAAGAAAATTATTTTTGCGAATGCAATGAACTCGCAAATTTGCTAAAAATTTATCTACAGCAAAAATTTCCAGATTTACGGTATTGTGTTTTGAACAGCTCAGTGCCTCTCAGCATGTCCTCAGTAGCCTCAGCTAAAACCTCAGTATCACACAGTATCAACTCAGTACCCTCAGAAGCACCTCAGTACTTCCACAGTAGCATCAGTGCTAACATCAGTGCTCCTCAGTAGCACAACAGAATGCACAGTGAAAACCTCAGTGCAACTTAGGACTACCTCAGTTTTCTCAGTAGTAGCCTCAGTACCACTCAGGGTTTCCTCAGTACAACTTAGTACTTTCTCAGGGTTTTGTTGGATTCTCAGGTTTTTTTAAAATACAGTAGTGATTTGTGTAAAAAAAATTTTCTTATATATTTCAGAGTGTTGATGATGCTGACATTATAGAGTGTACTTCTGCTCTTAAGAAGATGGCAGTGAATCCTGTGGCATATGACGAGGTTCGATTTTTGCATCATTTTTGGATCAAAAAATTTTAATCATCAAATTAAAGGGAACTACCACAATCTGAAATCAGATTTGCCTCACTTTAAGGTATTTCTATTTTTCATTTCTGCAAGATCACACGAAAAATTTCCAAAACTCGATCAAAAGAAAAGACTAAATCGTGGAAACAGAAGGTGAGAAAAAATGTATAAAATTTATTGTTATTTATTTTTAGGATGTCTTTCTGTATTTTTATGTAAACTTCAACCCATAACCCTAAATACTGTCGCCTCCCTATTTTCTTTTTTAAAAAAAATTAGAAAAAGTAAACGCAAGAAATTCTTTTTTCATTGAATTTCATTAAACATGAAATATATATGGAGATAACTAACCATAATTAAGCCCAAAAGTCAACTGAAATTAAGCTTTAAAGTCAATTGAAAGAATACTAATTTAGAGCACGAACCTCTATATAAAACATTAGAGGTGGGATCAGGGGCCATGTAGTGGAAAGCATTACATTCTTTTTGATCACATTTGCCGTGTGCTCCCTGTAATGATTGGAAAATGAAAAAAAACAACGTACAATATAGTTTGTAAATAATGACCTGAAATTAAGTTTTAAAAAAAACGCCAGTCAGCGTTCGACTTAATAATAGATTGTATTTGCTAACAAGGTCATCGTATCGATTATAGAATTTGCAATACGCTGATTTAAACGAGTTTGTTAAAATTCTTGTTTCATCAACTTGTTTGTCCACAATTTGACTTGTTTCGGAAATTGGACGTACGACGTATGACACACGTAGAACATGCCTTTGCGTATCGATCCAGTCAAATAGGATACATAAACCCCATATGAAGGAAAAAAAGGGTATACATTGTACTATGGTGTGTATTTATTATTCTTCATTATATAGAGCGAGTTTCACCATGGGGACATTCAGGAGACAAAACATACAGACAATTTTACTTTGAAATTGGATGAGCAGATTTCAATGATGCTGAAGATGATCAGAGCGGAAACTGTAAATAAATGAATTTTTTAAATTCTTCATTTAAAAAAAAAAAATTTCTCTCTCTGAAACGAAAATTCAAATGCAATTTTACAACGTACAAGTCAACATTTCCTTTTTTCAAAATTATTGAAGATAAAAGGTTACTAATATGTAAATTGGGCAAAAAGCTCAAAAAGAAGGGAAATAATCAGCTAATATACGCAAGATGCTATGTAATTGTTTGTGCGATTTTTTTTCATCGCATTTAAACACCCATTACCACAACAGCAACGCACTCTTTGAATAATGATAAAATAAGATATGTTTAAGCATTTTGATCATTGCTTCATATGTGTTACTATATGCTTCAATTGTTTCAATATGAAAACTTGTATAACATGTATGCACATTTCCATCTATAAACTTGTATTATTTTCCCCCAGGAATCTGTAAATTCAGTTCCGTCTTCGCCATCCACCTTTGATGGATCTCAGTTGCCCTCCACTTCAGGTCAGAATGAGGAAGCCAACAAGTCGGTAAGTACTAAAATATTAAGATTTGGTTATTTCATTCTTTTATGTCAACCAACAATTCACACAGTGAACCCCCTCGAAAAAAAACACATTAGCACACACATCATGTTACACATTAGTAGTAACGCAATTGAAAAGATACTTACGATCTCATATTTTCATCGGGTCAAATTTTTAGGTTTGAGAATAGAATATTGGTTAATAGGGATTTCTTGATTGGAAAAGTTTTGAATAGTAATCAGTTATGTACTTATATAAAAAAATTTTTAAATTTCTTTACCTTATGGGTCCTTTGTACCTTGAAAACAACGAAATTAAACCCCACAGTAATCTGTTATTTATCATTTATTTTCAATGATATGATAAGTGTTTAACAATGCGACCACTTATTTTTGGCAATAAGAAAGACAGGCGGGGTCATGAGAGTTATAGTAAAAATTGAATTGCAAAAACTACTCGAGATATCGTCCAGAAAGATTTAAACACAAAAAGAATGTATGAATTAACGACCATTTGACCTCAAATTAATAGGGAGTCTTCAGGCCACACTCTGGGAGTTGTTGTCTAAAATTTCTTTGCAAAAGCTCACAAGCTTCTCGACAGCAAGACAGACGAACATGTAGACAGACTGAAATTAATATCTTCCACTTTTAGTGAAAAAGGGGACTATAACAAAAGGATTGCAACACCCTCTTTAATTTCATGTTAGGTTAAGATGCTACTTGATACAAAAACGCTTCAGTGTTTTACTATACTAACTCGTAAAATAGATACTAGGGTATGTATATTTCCATCTACGTACACTTGTACGTTTCTTTTTCACAGGACTCTGCAAATTCAGTTCCATCTTCGCCGTCCACCTTGGGTGGTTCTCAGCCATCTCCCACTTTTGACCAGAAGAAGAAAGCCACCAAATGGGTACGTGATTATTGACTTGAAACAACGTTTTCAAGTTGGCTATAATTCATTTTTTATATTAACCAACAATTGATACATTGAAGCATCCTTCCGAAAGAATAAACTCACGCATCATGTTACACATTCGTAATAACAAGACTTTTGAGTGATATGTTAATGGAATGATCCTCCTTTTAGCATTACTTTACACATGTTCTAAAATCGTGTTATTCACTACACAGTGAAGAAGACAATGCTGAAAAATGTACCATATTACCTAATGTCTAAGGTGTCAAATGGCGTAAAGTTGTAGCAGTAAAGAAATTTATTGCATATTTATTATCAACTGTTTGTGCTTTTTGTAGAAAAGTATATTGACAAAAAGGTGTCTGGATGACAATGAAATACAAGAAGATCATTATACGCCACCTAAAAGAGTTAAATTTCAAACTGAGGTAAACACAATAGAGAAATACAACGCAAAACTTTTCTGAAGTTCATGTATTCATTCTGCTAGAGGAGGAGGTTGAGTATTTGATTGGTGACAACGAAGTATATTTCAAAAGATCATGAACAAAATGCAGTCTTGTAGAATAATTTGTATTGTATTGGAAGTTATCCTCTTTTGATAATCACTTATGATCATTATTCATGGTACTAAATACTGTAACTGAATGGTGAAAATTCTCAAATTGCCTCCCTTGAAAAAAAATTATTAGATATATAAACGAAGTTTTATTCCTAAATTATATAACAGAATGAAATATGACAATGTGTAAATAATAAATTGTTTGAATTTTACGACCCCCTTTTCCCCCTTTATTTTATGTGATCCATTCAAATTGCATTGTATTTGTTGCTCACTTTTATAAAATAGGCTTTCATATCTGGTGGTTCACCTTTTTTCTGAATAAAATCTTTTGCTGTATTGATGATAAAGAATTTAATCAAAATTCCGGATTAATATTTTTGCTGTAAAGTCATATCTGAAAATCCTGACACTCAAGTGACTGTCCAGGCCCATGGTCCTCTTTTCAGACAAATTCATACATCGCTTTTCCAGCTCTGTTTAAACCTGTAACATATTTATGTAACACTTATTTTCATGTATTTCAGAGTGTTGATGATTCTGACATGGCAAAATGTACCTCTGCGTTTAAGAAGATGGCAGTGGCGGTGGCATCCGACGAGGTTCGATTGTCTGTATTTAGGATCAATGAACTTTTTCTGAAATAAATGATTTTTACATCATCACATTCTAAATAAAATACCATAATCTAAAATTAGATTTGACTCGTTTTAATGTTTTTTTTCTATTTGTTTTTATTTTTGTAGATCAAACCAAAGATTTTTAAACCACAATCAAAACAAAAGACTAGATCGTGGAAACAGAAGGTAAAAAATTATATTATAACAAAAATAAGTACTAGTATTAAAAACGTGGGTCAGTAAAGCTGTATCCCCTAACAAGGTGATTGTATTAACCACAGAACTTGCAAAATGATAGATTAAATGAGTCGGTTAATATTCTTGTTTTGTCAGCTTGTTTGTCCATAGCTTGACTCGTTCTGGAAATTTGTCATAAAAGGCTTGACATAGGCAGAATATGCTTTACCTCATACTGTATGTAGATGATAGGGGTATATTATGATGAATATTTATTATTCTTCATTATATAGAGCGAGTGTCAGCATGGGGACAGTCCAAACACAAAACATATAGACAATTTTACTTTGAAACTGGATGAGCAGATTTCCACGATGCTGAAGAAGATCAGAGCAGACATTGTAAGTAAATGGCTTTTAATTCAGAATTTCTCTAACTTAGAAAAAGAACTTATAGGTTCTTTAAAGCATTTTACATTATTTTATAGAAGTGTTAATATGTAATTATTCTTCAGTGTTTTACACTACTAGCTCGTATAATATATTTACATTTCCATCTATGTTTATTTGTACGTTTTTCCCCACAGGAATCTGCAAATTCAGTTCCGACTTCACCATCCTCCTCTGATAGTTCTCAGCTGTCTCCCACTTTAGGCCAGATGAAGAAGAAAGCCAGCAAGTTGGTTAGTACCTGAAATATTAAGTTTTGACATTTCATTCTTTTATATTAACCAACAATTTAAACAATGACACCCCCTCGAAATAAACTCAAATTTAACCTCTACAAAAAGAGTGACGTTACAGCAATCTTAAATTCTCATATTTTTGAATGATATGGTAAGTGTTAAATGACTCCTTCTTTTTGGCAATAAGAGAGAGAGAGAGAGAGAGAGAGAGAGAGAGAGAGAGAGAGAGAGAGAGAGAGAGAGAGAGAGAGAGGGCCATACGGAGGTGGAATGGTCAAAAAATGAATTGCAAACTTGATATATCGCCTGGAAAAGAAAGCTTTGCACACAACAAGAATGTTTGAATTAACATCCTTGACCTTTGAACTTTTGACCTAAAAAAATATGTCTTTCTTAGCCCATTGGGAGCTGTAGTATAAAATTTCAATGTAAAAGCTTTAAGGCTTCCGAAGATATTGCCCGGAAACGAAAGCGTGAAAACAGACAGAATTTATATATATATTTATGTCCTTAACGTTTTGACCTCAAAATTAATAAGCTTATAGCCCTAAAGCTTCTCGAGAAATCACGCAGGAACAAAAGTGTTTAGACAGACAGAAATACAGCAAGACAGACAGACTGAAATTAATATCCCCCACTTTTAGTGAAAGCAGGAGACAATAACAAAAGAACTGCAACACCATCTTTAATTTGAGGTTAGGTAAAAATGCTTTTAACACTACGTGAAACAAGAATGATTCAGTGTTTAACCATACTAAAACTTACAATATACGTACATTTCCATCTATATCTACTTACACAGGACTCTGCAATTCAGTTCCATCCTCCGCCTCGGATAATTCTCAGCTCTTTCCAACTTTAGGCCAGGAGAAGAAAGCCAGAAAGTGGGTACGTAATTAGTGACCTGAAATAAAGGTTGGTTATTTCATTCTATTATATTTACCAACGATTCATACTTTCAAGTATCCACCCAGAGAAACACACGCACGAATCATGTTACACACTAGTAGTAACACGATTGAAAATTTTCGAGGCTTTAGGATCAAGTATAACTAGTGCTAATTGTAACGGGGACCGTTACAGATGTTCCCCAAACGCTCCCCAACTCCCTTTTGGTGCCATATTCCCTGTAAGCTTCATTAAATAAGACAACCTCTATTCATCTGAGATTTTAACAACATTAACAAAGAAGTGTACAAAAATCATTTAAACTTTAGCATTGCACGCATGCATATGTGAATGCATCATGACCATATCATCTTGTCTACACAATCTATATTTTTAATATACTGAATATTAAAGTATTTAATCCAAAATTATTTTTTTAAAAATACGCTCATTCAAGTGTATGTTTGATTTTACTCATTTCACGTGCACGCACGTGCATACATGAGCATGGTGACCATACCTTCTTGTAGAAGTCCATTACATCTATCTATGTTCTAAATTCCACCCCGTTTGGGTGAAAACTAAGGGAGTTATAGCTGTTTAAAGTTTCAGCCAATCAGATTGCAGCACATGTACACGCAGGTGTATGCATGTGCATGGTGACCATACCTACTTGTAGAAGTCCATTATATCTATCTATGTTCCAAATCCAATCCTGTTTGGTTGAAAACCAAGGGAGTTATATATGTTTAAAGTTTCAGCAAATCAGATTGCAGCGCACGTGCATGCACATGTTTTCATGATAATTGCTTTATTTCATGTTGTAGGATATCCTAATGCATGGCTATGTTCAAAATTTCAAAGGATTTCGTCAAAAAACAAGAAAGATATTGAGACTTTAGTTGCAGCCAATCAGAGCGAAGTGCACGTGCATGCTCGTGAGATCTTGCTATTTTCACCATGTCGTCATGTCTATACTACTAATATATCCTCACATAATGAGTTTCAAAGCATTTCATTTAAAAATAGAACAGTTGTGGCTATATCTATTATATTGGTCATTTCACGTGTTGCACGTGCACGCTCTTGCAAGCACGTGCGCGCAAAATGACCTTGATTCCGCAAATCTACATAACATGTCTACTAACCCTAAAAAGGTTTTACTTACATCGGACGAACAGTTTACAAGATCATTCCCGGACAAAAAAGTTCCAGGAAGAAGAAGAAAAATAATAATAATAATAATAACTAGTGCTAATTGTAACGGGGACCGTTACAGATGTTCCCCAAACGCTCCCCAACTCCCTTTTGGTGCCATATTCCCTGTAAGCTTCATTAAATAAGACAAATTCTATGCAACTGAGACTTTAACAACGTTTACCCAGAAGTGTACCAAGTTCATTCAAATTTTAGCATTGCACGCATGCGCATGTGAATGCATGTGCGTAATGACCCTATCATCTTGTCTACACAATCCATATATCTTAAAATACTAAATATTAAAGTATTTAATCCAAAAGTATTAAAAAATACGCTTATATAAGTGTATTTTTGATTTTACTCATTTCACGTGCACGCACGTGCATACATGAGCATGGTGACCATACCTTCTTGTAGAAGTCCATTACATCTATCTATGTTCTAAATCCCACCCCGTTTGGTTGAAAACCAAAGGAGTTATAGCTGTTTAAAGTTTCAGCCAATCAGATTGCAGCGCACGTACACGCACGTGTATGCATGTGCATGGTAACCAAACATTCTTGTAGAAGTCCATTATATCTATCTATGTTCCAAATCCCATCCTGTTTGGTTGAAAACCAAGGGAGTTATAGCTATTTAAAGTTTAAGCCAATCAGATTGCAGCGCACGTGCATGCACATGTTTTCATGATAATTGCTATATATCACGTTGTAGGATATCCTAATGTATGGCTATGTTCAAAATTTCAAAGGATTTCGTCAAAAAACAAGAAAGATATTGAAACTTTAGTTTCAGCCAATCATAACGAAGTGCACGTGCACGCGCGTGAGATCTTGCTATTTTGGCCATGTCATATTGTCTATGCTACTAATATATCCTTATATTATGAGTTTCAAAGCATTTCATCACAAATGTAAAAAGTTACGCCTATATCAATTAAATCGGTCATTTCACGTGTTGCGCGTGCGCGCTCTTGCAAGCACGTGCGCGCAAAATGACCTTCGTTCCGCAAATCTACATAACATGCCTGCTGACCCTAAAAAGGTTTTACCTAAGTTAGATGTGTAGTTTACAAGATCACTCCCGGACAAAAAAGTACCCAGGAAGAAGAAGAAAAATAATAATAATAATAAGAAACAGAGTAAAAACAATATGTTCCCCAACTTCGTTTGGGGAACATAACTAGTGCTAATTGTAACGGGGACCGTTACAGATGTTCCCCAAACGCTCCCCAAATCGCTTTTTGTGCCTAATTCCTGTAAGACATTTTTAAAAATATGATCAGTATCGAAGGATTTCATAAAAAATTATAAAGGCTACAATGCTATTAACTGTATGTCATTTAACGCATTGTATGCGCACGCACGTGTATGCACATGCAAGATGATTATGGCATGTTGTCTAAACCATTAACATAACTTTATATCATGAGAATCAATAAAAAATCATATAAATATAAATGTTACCGTTTTTCAGATAAATTGGTCATTTTGCGTCTTTCGCGCACGCACATGCATGCATGCATGCTCGTGCATTCATTTTGATAGTACCATAAAGAAGGAATCCATTATAGCTATTCATATTCTAAATTTTATCCCGTTTCGTTAAAAACTAAGAAAGTTATAGACATTTAAAGTTTCAGCCAATCAGATTGCAGCACAAGTGCATGCGTTTGTTTTTCATGATAATTCTTATATATCATGCTGTAGATCATTATAATGTATAACCATGTTCAATATCTCAAAGGATTTTGTCGAAAAACAAGAAAGATATTGAGACTTTAGTTTCAGCCAATCAGAGCGAAGCGCACGTGCATGCGCGTGAGATCTTGCCATTTTGACCATGTCTTCTTGTTTAAGCTTCTAATATATCCTTATATTATGAGTTTCAATGCATTTAATAAAGAAATTAAATAGTTACGTCTATATCAATGATATTGGACATTTCTCATGTTGCACGTGCGCGCTCTTGCAAGCACACGTGCATGTAAATGCTTTCTTGATAATTCTTATATATCAGGCTGTAGACCTCCCTAATGTATGACTAAATTTTAAATTTCAAAGGATTTTATCAAAAAACAAGAAAGATATAGAGACTATAGTTTCAGCCAATCAGAGCAAAGCGCACGTGCATGCGCGTGAGATCTTGCTATTTTGACCATGTCTTCTTGTCTATGCTACTTATATATCCTTATATTATGAGTTTCAAAGCATTTCATCAAAAATTGAAAAAGTTACGGCTATATTCATTATATTGGTCATTTCACGTGTTGCACGTGCTCGCTCTTGCAAGCACGTGCGCGCAAAATGACCTTCGTTCTGCAAATCTACATAACATGTCTACTGACCCTAAAAACATTTCACCTTAGTTGGATGTGTAGTTTACGAGATCATTCGCGGACAAAAAAGTGCCCAGGAAGAAGAAAAATAATAATAATAAGAAACAGAGTAAAAACAATATGTTCCCCAACTTCGTTTGGGGAACATAACTAGAACGATACTCGTTGCGAGCAACGAGAGGTCTTCCGTCCGATTCTGAAATAAAAAACGAAAAATCTAGCAGAAAAAGTGATAAAAAAAAAATCAGATATTCGGGGGAGCGAACCCGGGTCGCCCGTGTGACAATCCAACGCGCTAACCATTCGGCCATTGAAAACACCGCTTCAAATGTTTAAATGCGAATATCTCGAGACTGTCTTTTTCGATTCTAAAAACAATTACATATTACGCATTTGCAAATGAGTCTCTATTTAAAATAATAACATCAAAGAAAAATATCAAAAAACAAAAAAGTTGAAAAATTGCATTTTTTAAATATGTTTCCGGCAAAAACCGGAAGTGCTGACGACGCACGAAAAGGCGATTCTGCAAACCACAAAGTCATGATCTATCATCTCCAATAAGTCTCCAGTTCATATCCTCAGCCATTTTCCATAAAAGTGCGCGACAAAATTGCATTTTAAAATCAGGAAATTGGCCATAACTTGGCACCAAAAGCGAATTTTCAAATTTCCGCCCAGATGTATCAAGTTCCTATTGATGCGTATACTTCCTGAAAATTTCATTGAAATCCACTGTATAGTTGCTGAGAAATCGCGTGCACAAAATTTAGGGAAAAAAATAAGAATAATAATAATAATAATAAGAAACAATAGAATAACTATAAGGTCTTCCGTGAAGACGGAAGACCTTAATAATAATAATAAGAAACAGAGTAAAAACAATATGTTCCCCAACTTCGTTTGGGGAACATAATACCTAATTCTCCGGTGTAAAATGGCGTTAAGCTGTAACAGTAAAGAAACTTTAAGCATATATATGATCATTTTTTGGTGTACTTTGTAGAAAAGTATAATGATAAAAAGGTGTCTAGATGACAATGGGATACAAGAAGATTATAATACGCCACCGAAAAGAGGAAAAGTTCAAACTGAGGTAAGCACACGTAAAATCAGGGAAATACATGTAAAGCAAAACTTTTCCGAAGTTCATATATTCATTCTGCCAGAGGAGAAAGTTGTGTATTTGATGGGTGACAAAGAAGTACATTTCATTTCATAAGATCATTACCTAAAATGAAGTCTTGTAGAGTAATTTGTATTCTATTAGAAATTACCCTCTTTGCTTATCAATATGGTTGGTACGTAAAATATTACGTTTGGCTCTTTCATTCTTTTATATTAACAAAACAATTCCTATGAGGGACCCTCGCCCCCTGTCGAAAAGACACACTAACGCATCAAGTTACACATTAGTTGTAGCATAATAGAAAAAGAAACTGTACAATCTCATATTTTCATTGAGTCTTTTCAAGGTTGGGGGATAAAATATTGGTTAATGGGAATTTCTTCATTTGAAAAGTTGAAGAAGTGGACATGTAAGCTGGGTCCCTTTGTACCTTGAAAACAACGAAAATTTAACCCCTCACAAAAAGAGTGATGTCACAGTAATATGTAATTTTACATATTTTTAATGATTTGGTAAGTGTTAAATGATCCCTTCTTTTTGGCAAAATGAAAGATGGGAGGGACAACAGGGAGTTATGAGAAAACATTGAATTGATAAAACTACTAAGACTTGAGATATCGCCCTGAAAGTTTTGCACACAAAAAGAATGTATGAATTAACGACCTTCACCTTTATAATTATCTTTTTGACAGTAAAATAAATAAGATTTTTTTTTCTTATCCCATATGCAGCTGTGCTATAAAATTTCACTGCTCAAAGGCTTCAGGAGATATTGGTTGGAAACATAAGTGTGAAAACAAAAAGAATTTCTGAAATTTCCCTTTAGACCTCAAAACTAATAGGGATCTTCATTGGGCTATGTTCAGGGAGTTAGTTAAAATACCTTCGCAATAGCTCAAAAGCTTCTCCACACAAGGCGCGGATACGAGTGTTAAAACAGACAGAAATACGGCTAGACAGACTGAAATTATTATCCCCAACTTTCAGTGAAAGCAGGAGACAATAAAAAAAAAAGAACAGCAACATCCTCTTTAATTTGATGCTTCAGCGTCACTATGCTAACTCGTACAATATAAGTACATTTCCATCTATATATACTTGCATGCTTTTTAGCTCACCTGAGCCGAAGGCTCAAGTGAGCTTTTCTGACCACATTTTGTCCGTCGTCCGTCCGTCTGTCCGTCTGTCTGTCTGTCCGTCTGTAAACTTTTCACATTTTCGACTTCTCAAGAACCACTGGGCCAATTTTGACCAAACTTGGTACAAAGCATCCTAGGGTGAAGGGAAATTTAAATTGTTAAAATGAAGGGCCAAGTCCCCTCACAAGGGGAGATAATCAAGAAAAGACAAAAATAGGGTGGGGTCATTAAAAAATCTTCTCAAGAACCACTGGGCCAGTAAGGCTGAAACTTATATGGAAGCACCCTGGGATAGTGTAGATTCTAAATTATTCAAATCATGACCCCCGGGGGTAGGGCGGGGCCACAATGGGGAATCAAAGTTTTACATAGAAATATATAGGAAAAATCTTTAAAAATCTTCTTCTCAAGAACCACTGGGCCAGAAAAGCTGAAACTGATGTGGAAGCACCCTGGGGTAGTGTAGATTCTAAATTGTTCAAATCATGACCCCAGGGGGTAGGGCGGGGCCACAATGGGGCATCAATGTTTTACATAGAAATATATAGGAAAAATCTTTGAAAATCTTCTTCTCAAGAACCACTGGGCCAGAAAAGCTGAAACTGATGTGGAAGCACCCTGGGGTAGTGTAGATTCTAAATTGTTCAAATCATGACCCCAGGGGGTAGGGCAGGGCCACAATATGTATTACAAGGGGGCAATCTGGTAAAGAACAATATGACAAAAGATTCTCAGGTGAGCGATGTGGCCCATGGGCCTCTTGTTTCCAACAGGACTCTGTAAATTCAGTCCAGTCTTTGCCCTCCGCCTCGGATAATTCTCAGCTGTCTCCAACTTTAGGCCAGGAGAAAGAAGCCAGGAAGTCGGTAAGTAATTATTGATCTGAAATAAAGTTTGATTATTTAATTTTTTTTTTAAATTAAACAATTCTTAATACGATGAAGTCACCCCCCCCCCCCCCGAAAAATCACGAAAAACACAATTATGAACTAGTAGTAACACAATTAAACCTCATACTTTTGTTGGGTCAAAATTTCGAAGTTTGGTGATAAAATATTGGTTTATGAAGATTTTTTGATTTGACAAGTTCTGAATAGTGATTGGACATGGAGTTGTGGGTCTCTTTGTACCTCAAAAACAACGAAAATTAAACCCCCACAAAAATTACAGGAATCACAGTCATCCGCGTCTTCCAACGATGGAATATCTGTAATTTCGCAAATTTCAGAATGATATATTTAGTAAATGGCCCCTATTTTTTTTTTTTTTTTTTGTATTACTTTTCACGTCTTTTGAAATCATTTGGTTCATGACACAGTGACAATGTTGTAAAATATACTTGTAATTCATAATTCATAATGTTAAGTGGCGTAAATTTGTTAGCAGTACGGGAACTTTATGTATAGTTATTTTCATCCCTTTGTGTTCTTTGTAGAAAAATGTAGAGACAAAAACGCATCTGGTTGACAATCAGGTACAAAAGGATCATTCTCCGCCATCTAACACAGAAAAAGTGCAAACTGAGGTAAAATACAACAGAGAAATATTCATCATTTAATGATGCTTCTCCATCTATAAATAATCTGATGTAGATACAAACTATAACATTATATATTTACTCCCATCCCTCGTAAATTTGGCCTTTTAAGTTTTATTTTATCATGTTTCTTACATAGTGTTTTTCTGTGTTATTTAGAAACAGGTTACTAGAAAAAAGCAAAAGCAGGATGGTCTGGATGCTTCTTCAGGGTGGACAGAAGCTGATAATGATGGAATGTTAGACCAGCTGGTCTGTCTGTTTGCCAAGCTGATCTTATTGGGAGAACACTGTCGAGAGCTTGTCATGTTAACATTAACATGCACGATGTTTTATCATACATTTTGTATGAATTTTAACTGCACTATATATACATTTTAATTACTGGTGTATACCATGTATATAGAATTTGTTTTGATTATATACTTTGTATATATATATGAATTTTATACTATGTATTTATATGAATTTTATACTATGTATATATATGAATTTTATACTGTGTATATATATGAATTTTATACTATGTATATAGAACACAATTTAATTATATAATATATATAATGATTGTATTTTAATTAGATACTTAGTATCTAAAAATCTTGATTATATACTATGTATATCTTTATCAATACTATTATATTTTATCCATATAGCAATGTGTTTTATGCCTACTGAATTAATTTTTAATCTTGTTGTTTTGCGTTTTGAACAATCATGCAATAAGTTTAAGAATTCTGTTTGTTTGGTCTTTGACTTTTGAGAAAATTTCCTGCATTTTTTAAATTCACTTGTAGCTTAGAACCACATAGTTTTTAATAACTTATACGATGTCAGCTGTTTTAAAGTTTCTTAACATACATTTTTAGATTTCATATACTTTGAAGTATTCAAGTATTTTTGTTTTTAAAAAATAAGCTGGTGACTTTGTGAATACTTTGTTTTATTTGCAATAAACAGCGGGGAAACAGTGGGCGTTGTATTTGTTTATTCATTCCAAATGTATTCTTGGATTAAATTTTGTATTGCATTTTTAAATTTATAAAAAAAAGAAGTCAAAAGATATCTGTAAAAAAAGTTTAAAGATTGAGGATAACATAACATTTTTATAATCATTAACAATTCATTTTTTTTTAAATGAAACCTTTTGAATACACTGTGTCTTTACTTTAAAAATAGTCGCTTTTTTAAAATCATGCATTAAAACTACGAATTCTTTCCCAAATGTAATATATAAATCAAGGACATTATAATTAACTGCGCGTCTGCTTCCTTATCAGTGTGCATTGATGCAGTTTATCAGTCTTGAAAGCAGAAATAGTTTAAAATAAATGCAAAGTTACAAGATTCAAAAGATAAATGATCTGTATCTTACACTTTACACGGTTCTTTTGAAAAAAAAAAATAGGTAATCCTCTTTTATAAAAAAAAATCCCCATTATTTTCCATGCAAAATAGTTTGATAAAAATCAAAGAATTTTTGTCTTGAAAACTGTAAGAAATTACAGGAATTTTACAGAAATAAGGAAAAATTTTCTTTTGTTTAACTTCTTATTTTTACACCCACAATCTGTTTAAAATGCGTTTGCTCTGCTCCTATTTTGTATTGTTTAATGGAATTTTGATCTTGAATACTGTTCGTTATCTCCGTATATTTGACTTAAACTCTTTAAATAAAACGCAGTTTACATAATTTGATATTTTTTTTGTAAAAGGTTGAATTACCAGACTAAGAATTTCCGCATGATAGAGAAGTGCAAAATATTTTGATAAAAATATTTCCTTAAAACAAATAGATAGGAAATAATTAATAAAATATGTAATTAAACACTAAAAGGAACCATTGAAACAATATGCTTCATCAAAAAAATGCCGGTAATAACCTTCTAAGTTTGACCAGAGAATAGTGAATTCTATAACAAAGCTAACAGGAATAGTTTTCTAAACAGGAAACAAAAATTACCTTTAAAAAAACTTCACACCTTCATTTATTCTGTAGACAATTGAGCTGCTTAGAACTGATAATGTCGTCAAAACGTGTATTGACCGCTGTCAGCTTCTTTATTTTAGTCCCCATGGCTATATCTACTGATAACCAGAGCCATTTTGCTTCAGTTTTATACAAAACATTGTTTGATGATAACTACACATCAGCTATTCATCCGTACTGCAGTAAAAATGCTGTTAACGTAACAATAGACATGGGACTTCGAGAAATTGTGGATTTATCAGAAAAATACGAGACCATAAAACTCAAGATTTGGGTCAGACTTAGCTGGAAGGACTGCAAGCTCACGTGGAATTCTTCCGAATTTGATGGAATTTCCAAACTAGGAGTCCCATACGACAAACTCTGGATCCCAGATGTGACTTTTTTTGAAGGTATTGATGATATTGCAAACATGCCTGATATGAAACAATACAGGGCCTTGATAACAAATATAGGCGAAATTCAATATCAGTTTCCAACAACAGTACACATGACATGCGGAATGAATATTTCCATGTTCCCATACGATCATCAAATGTGTACTCTAACATTTGGTTCATGGATTCATTCAAACAGCGAAATAGAAATATTCAGTAAATCTGAAAGCGGAGACCTCTCTTCCTTTGTCAACCACCAAGAGTGGGTCGTCGTTAGTCTGAAAGCAACTAAGGTGACAGAACTATACACATGCTGTGAAGAACCTTTCTCCAGCATTTCCTATAAACTAGTGATAAAACGCAAGGCCACCTTCTACATAATCACAATGATTTTGCCTTTCTTTGCACTCACTATATTATCCATCGCTGGGTTCGTGTTGCCATCCATCTCTGGAGAAAAAATAACATTCCACATGAATATTCTTCTGGCAGTCACAGTCTTTTTGCTACTGATTCAGGATACGTTACCATCATCATCTGAGTTCTTTCCCAAAATTGGAATTTACTTCCTCAATACCCTTCTGCTCACTTGCTTGTCTTGTCTGATGTCAGCGATCGTAGTATATCTATTCTACCACGATCTCAGTGGTAGAGAGATGCCCAAATGGGTCAAAAGATTTCTGGTGGATGGACTGGGTCGACTGATGTTCATCACGCCGGAAACCATCGTACGCTTCAGAGCTCAACAAACCGGGAATACGGATATCACAGATCAGGGGCAGGTGGTAAGAAAATCCGTGATCCCAGTAGACAAAGTCAAAAAGAGTCGGAAGAGCATAAAGGAAATGGCTCTGAGTGGAATTCAGAACGCTGTTTACGATGGATGGGAGGTCGAAGTAGGGGAGGTACGGCGACGGGACGATAACCGCGTCAACTTCATGGAAACCGACAAGTCTGCGTTCTCGGATGCCAGCAAGAAGATGAACGAGTGGGAATTGCTGGCCTATACACTGGATCGATTCTTCACGGTTTTCTACATCATTGTCATATCTCTGAACACATTTGTTTTTCTTATTGTGCTGAGTCAAAATGATCAACCCTGATTTTGCAGAACTTGTGAACACAATATTAGTCTTAAAAAGAGGACTTTATAGTGTTCCTATTTAGATTACACTAATAGAAAGTATGTTTTTTCGTTTTGGTGTACTTTTTGTAATTCTTACATTCTTAACCGTAATGTGCAGGAGAATTTAACAACATCTATCTTTAGATATAAATAGAAAATTGTGTGAAGTATGAAGTGTTGCTTACCCTTCAATAATGAACATTGTGTCATTATATTATATCATGATATGATGAAAATTTAAGACAATGAATAACAAGATCAATGATTTTTTTCATCTCAACATACGGTAATAAAATATTAACTAAATATGAAAATAACATATATTGCAGTATATACAAGTATTTGAATCATGTAAGAAATCATAATCACCGTGTAAAGGGGCACATGTGGGGTTTCGGCTAAGGGACTCCGATCCTCAGCCAGGAAGGACAACTCTTTATTTTATAATTCAATTCAAAAAGTCTTAAAATGAAGCTTGAAAATTAAATCTTTCCATGCAACAATTTTCATTATATACCTCTCAATGTGCGTCAAGGTTCTTTGAAGCTCTCAGAAAGGTGTTCTAAAAAGTAGAAATTTTTACCCCGGAAAAGCATATTAGAATTACATATATCAAGAAAGTGGTGTTCATTTTAATCTAACCATAGACATAATCTAACCATAGATACCAATGTTTATTATCATGATATGTAATTAGAGGTGATTCATGGTGCTTTGCAATGACAGGAGAATCTTTAATCACTTTGCATTGTAAAATGATCGAAGTTAATAAAAGAAATTAAAGTACACTATATGTATAAAATTTGTGGAATTTCTTCAAAAGCCTGGATACTTATGATTTTTATTTTTAAAATAATTGATAAATTTCAATTGGAAAATGCAAAGCAGGTGTTTTTATTCGCAATTCCTGAAAATATATTTGAAATTTACCAATTTTCCCTATATAATATGATTAACTTGAAAGATGAAGTTTGACGAATTATTGTGAGTAAAAACATGTTACTTTGAAAATTCAGAGACATTTTTGTGAGCATTTTCAATTAGTCAGTGCTTGATTTTCAGAACCTGAAGATCGGAGTACCTCAAGTATCATATGGGGTTTCAAATCCGAACCGGTGATTTTTGGATTTGGAAATATATTTGTAAAAATTCTTTGCTAATGAATTCTTTGGGTCCAAATGACATGCGCACGGGTTGTAAGAATGTATTACCTTCCAATTTAGTGCAATAGACACTTTGAAAGCCGTATGGATTGTGCTAACACTTCTGAACAGTTGCGTCCACTGGAAAAAGTTGTGTTTCTGACATTCTTTGCTCTTTAATTTAAAAAAAAAAATCCGGACTTCTAAAGCTTAATTTAAGGATGAAAGATAAAGATTGATGCACAACCAATCCATGCAAACTTTTTTCTCCTTTAACAATCTCAATTTCTGTAAGAAATCTAAACTTTTGTGGCTAAATCCTATTGTGCTGGAACCCGGGTTTCAAGGTTTGTTAACAAGGGGTTTCAACTCAAAGGCTTTTTCC